>NC_052175.1:13697277-13766741 GCF_902713615.1 Scyliorhinus canicula | reverse complement strand
TCATCCCGCCATTACCCCAATCCCGCCACCCCCCCGACCCCATTGCCCCAATCCCCCCCAATAGGCTCAATCCCCCACCCCCTCGCCCCAATCCCCCCCAACAGGCTCAATCCCAGCCACCCCCCCCCCCCCCTCCCGCCCCTATTGCCCCAATCCCAATAGGCTCAACCCCCCCCCCCCACCCCCCCCACCACTCCATTGCCCCAACCCCCCCCAATAGGCTCAATCCCCCACCCCACCCCCTCCCGCCCCCCCATTGCCCCAATCACCCCCCCCCCAATAGGCCCAATCCCACCACCCACCCTCCCGCCCCATTGCCCAATCCCCCCAACAGGCTCAATCCCGCCTCCCCCCTCCCGCCCCCATTGCCCCAATCCCCCCAACAGGCTCAATCCGCCACCCCCCCTCCCGCCCCCTATTGCCCCAATCCCGCCACCCCCCCTCCCGCCCCCATCCCGCCACCCCCCCTCCCGCCCCCATCCCGCCACCCCCCCCCATTGCCCCAATCGGCTCAATCCCGCCACTCCCCCGCCCCCATTGCCCCAATCCCCCCAACAGGCTCAATCCCGCCACCCCCCCTCCCGCCCCTATTGCCCCAATCCCGCCACCCCCCCTCCCGCCCCCATTGCCCCAATCGGCTCAATCACGCCACCCCCCCTCCCGCCCCCATTGCCCCAATCGGCTCAATCCCGCCCCCATTGCCCCAATCCCCCCAACAGGCTCAATCCCGCCACCCCCCCTCCCGCCCCTATTGCCCCAATCGGCTCAATCCCGCCACCCCCCCTCCCGCCCCCATTGCCCCAATCGGCTCAATCCCGCCCCCATTGCCCCAATCCCCCCCAATAGGCTCAATACCCCCACCCCCCCTCCCGCCCCCATTGCCCCAATCCCCCCCAACTAGGCTCAATCCCGCCACCCCCCCTCCCGCCCCCATTGCCCCAATCCCCCCACGCCTCAATGCCCGCCAATCCCCCCTCCCGCCCCCATTGCCCCAATTCCCCCCAATAGGCTCAATCCCACCACCCCCCCTCCCGCCCCCATTGCCCCAATCCCGCCCCCTCCCCTGCGCGCGCCGGCCGACCCCGCGTTCCAGTGACGGTTGGCCCCGCGCGGCCTCGGCGCGCCGGCTCCTCAGGTAAAGGTCGCGTTTCCAACCTCTCCCGCCGCGGGGGGGGGGGCTGCTTACCTGCGGTCGGCATGGCCCGCCGGGGCGGGGGGGGGGGGCCGAGGCGGCGGTGGTCGTTGTCCCCGCTCCTTTCAATGGAAGATGGGTAAACACGCGCATTAAAAACCCCCGCCCGCCTTCCCGTTTTTAAAAACACGCTCCTGTTGTAATCCGGCTCCAAATGACAACAGCCCCCTCCTTCCCCACCCCCCACCCGGGCTTCCCGCCTCCAACTCCGCCCCTCCCCCACCCCCCCTTGCTGGCGGAGGCGAAACCGGAAATGGCGTCCCAGAGGTAGATGCGGGGGACAGAACCGCACATGCGCACAACCGCGCTGCAGCCTTTTGTGGATGGGGCGGCCATCTTTGATCAAGGCATCACCCCCACCACCACCACAAAATAGGGCTACAAAATAATGTGTCTGCTGAATGCATAACTGCTACCATTCACTATTGTATTGCATTACACTGTCTTGTATTATGTTGATGCCCTTGTGGGCTCCGCCCCCTCAGGGGAGGTATATAGATCTGCAGCCTGTAGGCGGCACTCAGTACAGAGCAGTCGCAGATCTAGCCGATTAAAACCGCTGTTCACTTCAACTCTTCGGCTCGTGTGAATTGACGGTCGCGTCAGAGGGGCACAGATAGAGTAGATACTCAACGTCTTTTTCCCCCAAAGGTAGAGGAGTCCAGAACTCGAGGGCATAGGTTTAAGGTAGGAGGGGGGAGATACAAAAGAGTCCAGAGGGGAAATTTCTTCAACACAGAGGGCGGTGAGGGTCTGGAATGGGCTGCCAGAGGCAGTGGTAGAGGCGGGTACAATTGCAGTTAGACAGTTACATGGGGCAGGGTGGGTGTAGAGGGATATGGGCCAATTGCGGGCAAGCGGGACTAGCTTAGTGATATAAACTGGGCAGCATGGACCAGCTGGGCCGAAGGGCCTGTTTCCATGCTGTAAACATCTATGACTCTATCTAATAATCTTTTAGTGTCACAAGTAGGCTCACATTAACACTGCAATGCAGTGAAGTTACTGTGAAAAGCCCCGAGCCGCTATTTTGTTACCGGTGTGGTTGGTAACAGGTATTACTCAAACCTTGGTTAGTGATGAGGTCTTCGGAATCGCGATGAAGACTCAAACTCGTCCAGTAGTAACAAAAGGTTTATTGAGTAACTATAACGATAATTGCATGAGTTCTTTACTTTAACTTTGATACTAGTGATAAGGTTAACAAGGTCTAACTATGGTAACTATACGTAACTCCACTAGCAATCTGAACTAGTCTCCTATTGCTCTGGTCACAGTGCACCCAAGAGAGAGAGGGACCCAATATGGCTGCCTTTTATACCCCTGTTGGTCCGGCCCTCTAGTGATCATGTGGATTACACATTAACCCCTTGTGTACCTGCACATATAGAGATTACTACAGCCGCCACATTCTGGCACCTGTTTGGATACACGGAGGGTGAATTCAGAATGTCCGATTCACTGAACAAGCATGTCTTTCGGGACTTGTGGGAGGAAACCGGAGCACCCGGAGGAAATCCACGCAGCCACAGGGGAGAACATGCAAACTCCGCAGAGGCAGTGACCCAGCCTTGAGTTGCGAGATCTGTTCTCAATCTATCCCATTCAGCACGGTGCTAGTGCCACCCAACACAATGGAGGCTTTCCTACGCGGCGGGTACACTCGACATTGAGGCAGCAACTGTGCGTGTGCAGGATAATAATAATCTTTATTGTCACAAGTAGGCTTACATTGACACTGCATGAAGTTGCTGTGAAAAGCCCCAAGTCGCCACATTCCGGCGCCTGTTCGGGTACACGGAGGGAGAATTCAGGATGTCCAATTCACCTAACAAGCACGTCTTTCGGGACTTGTGGGAGGAAACCGGAGGAAACCCACGCAGACAAGGGGAGAACGTGCAGACTCCACACAGACAATGACCCAAGCCGGGAATCGGATCCGAGTCCCTGGCGCTGTGAAGCAACAGTGCTAACCTACTGGGCTACCATTGCCCCCCCCCCCCCCCCCTGCTGTTTTCAAAAGAGAAAGACAAAAGTTCGGAGATTGTGAATCAGTCCGTGTCGTCGCTGTAGACCAGCCAGGAGTGTGGGGCCAAACAAAAAGTGGCAGACGGAACACTGTGGCGGCACGGCACCACGGTACTTAACACTGTTGCTTCGCGGGACCTGGGTTTTCCCAGAATCATTGGCCTTTCCACAGGAGATCCCGTAGAGGTTCTGTGATGGTGTCCACATTCAGGATAAATTTGCCCCCCCCCCCCCCCCACCCGGTCTACCGTCCCCAGGAACCGCGACGCCACCATCATGCCACGCCTTCCAATGTCAACCTCCGCACAGGCCTTCAGGGCTTTCAGCTGGAGAAGGGGGTGTGATTGATTCACGAGTGCCGCCGTCACTCATTTTCCAGTGAGCATCCTGTTTAGGCACTCGCGATGGATGCAGGTCCGTCCACATTTCGTTACCATCGAGGGCTGTGGGCGCCACATCTAAGGTGCCAACCCTTGCTTAGATTGGTGTCACCAGCATCAACGTTAAGGGGGACTGTAGCCTAACTTGGGTAGTTCCTCCAAACTGGTTTATTTACACCATATATACCAGTATATTCAACTGAGTAGGCTCATGCCCAGAGTCCTGTATCCTGCTGTACAGAGGTCTCAAAAGTTCGCAAGATATAGGAGCAAAATTAGGCCATTCGGCCCATCGGGTCTGCTCCACCATTCTATCAGGCTGATATGTTCCTCTTCTGCTACCTACATGTGGTATAAATGTCAACGTTCAATTCGCTTTCCTTATTACCTGCTGCACCTGCATGTTCGTTTTCTGTGACTCGTGCACGAGGACACCCAGACCCCTCTGCATCGGAGCTCCCCGAAGTCTCCCCCCATTGAGATAATAGAACATAGAGTGCAGAGGGAGGCCATTCGGCCCATAGAGTCTGTGCCGACCCACTTAAGCCCTCACTTCCACCCTACCCCAATAACCCCTCCTAACCTTTTTGTTTTGGACACTAAGGGCAATTTAGCATGGCCAATCCACCTAACCTGAACATCTTTGTGGGAGGAAACCGAAGCACCCAGAGGAAACCCACGCAGACACGGGGGGAACGTGCAGACTCTGCACAGGCAGTGGGGAATCAAACCTGGGACGCTGGCGCTGTGAAGCCACAGTGCTATCCACTTATAAGTTGCCTTTCCATTCTTTCGACCAAAATGCACGGAGTTTATCCACGTTAAACTCCACCTGCCACATTGTGGCCCACTCTCCTAACCTATCTATATCCATTTGTAAGGCTCTTATTTCATCATTGCTCCCACCTATTTTTGTGTCATCTTCAAATTTGGTTATCGAACCTTCTATCCCTGTATCCAAGTTGTTAACATAGATTGTAAATAGCTGGGGCTCGAGGACTGAACCCTGTGGCACCTGTTATGGGCCAGGATTTAGATCATGGAGTTCACCTGACCTATTACTGTTTATCGATTTTGGTTACGATGAGCACAAGGGCCGACTCTTCAGATGTTATTCAACAGCGGCCTTAAGCACTTTTAATCAAAAACAAGCTTTATTCTACGAATTTAGTTAACATTTTTGTAAACATTTTTATCAACTACAACCATAAATACCCCACACAGCTGCAATAATCTATGCCTCACCCTTAATAAATTCCCCCCTTTAACTGTTCCAATTTAATAACAAGATCCCACAAACCAGAAACCCCTTTTCAAAGGTGTGGCCCAGCACACGGCACTCTTACTATCTTTAAGACTTGGTATGGATACACCTGTTTCTTTTCCAAAACAGCAGATATGACTTCCTTCCAGAAAACAGTTATCACTTTGATGTTATCAAGCAGTCTGGAAAGAGCTTTGAAACTGAAGATAGAGAGACATTTCTTTCCAACTTGTGCAATTCCAGGCACCCACTACCCTCTGTGTAAAAAAACTTGCCTCGTACATCTCCTCTAAACCACGCCCCTCGCACCTTAAACCTATGACCCCAAGTAATTGACCCCTCCACCCTGGGAAAAAGCCTCTGACTATCCACTCTGCCCCTCATAATTTTGTAGACCTCTATCAGGTCGCTCCTCAACCTCCGTCGTTCCAGTGAGAACAAACCGAGTTTATTCTCATATTATTTATACCGCTCCTCACAGCTCATGCCCTCCATACCAGGCAACATCCTAGTATATCTCTTCTCAGTTCCCAAATAACAGAGCTCAAGCCTGCTTTTTGGCAAAGTCCACGTGCACTTTATTTGTCAGCTGTGCCACTGATAACTTTATTTTCGATACAACATTTAGGAAGTTCCGTCTAGCCCTGCAGGAAGCCAGTCAGATTGATTGTCTTTCGCGAATACAGTAGTTGAGTTTTCATTCAATTACAGATCGTGGTAATTCTTCAAATCACAATACACAGGATAACATAACTCAGTGATTTAAACAAAAGAAATATAGCGATTAGCAAAAGCAAGCAGCAAAGAAATAGGTTTCAGAAATTTAGATAGGGTGATTCCGGTATGAGTTTTTCCACCCCGGTAAGTGATTCTTAAGGAAGTTATTATCTTAAGGTCTGGCCTTCTTTTTACTTCTGATTGGCTTTAACTAATTTGTAATTCACTCAATTCGGCCAAACTGTCTGTCCATTAATTTAAGAGATATATGTATTTAAATATATTGGTACCAATTTCCCATTCCATCGCTTGGCAATTTAATTAGAAAAGCACAGTTTTCGTCAAGGAATTATCAGCCCTAGACTGGCTGTTACTATAGAAACGGGACTACTCGTACTGGACAACCGCCCAGTTGTTACCATACAATGGGGCCTTTTAGCTAGTTGACGTCATTGACCTCACAGATGTGAAACCTAGGTTTAAGAAAGAAATTAGAGTGTATGATCTGGATTAACCCTTAGTGGATTCCCAGCTATTGTTGCACTGAAGTAATGCTTAATATGATTATAGTTAATTATTCTTAATGAGTTTTCAATTAAACCTCTATCATCTTCCCTCACTCTCATGGTTATAGCTGATTAGAAAAGACAATTTCTATCAGTGGGTTTCCTCAGGGTGCTCCGGTTTCCTCCCACAGTCCAAAGATGTGCAGGTTAGGTGGATTGGCCGTGCTAAATTGTCCCTTAGTGTCCAAAGATGTGCAGGTTAGGTGGATCGGCCGTACTAAATTGTCCCTTAGTGTCCAAAGATGTGAAGGTTAGGTGGATCGGCCGTGCTAAATTGCCCCTTAGTGTCCAAAACAAAAAAAAGGTTGGGTGGGGTTACTGGGTTATGGGGATAGGGTGGAGGTGTGGGCTTGGGTAGGGTGCCCTTTCCAAGGGCCGGTGCGGACTCGATGGGCCGAATGACCTCCTTCTGCACTGTAAGTTCCATGATTCTTTGCCGAGGGATATCCCAAAACGCTTTACAGAATAAACAAGCAGTTTTGAAATGTAACCAGCGGTTGTAATGTAGGGATTTAATCACCTTCGCTCCTCCCCAAACTGATACTTCAACCTTTGTAAAATGGTGGCTCACATCCAATGGGACACATGTTCCCTGATGACCTATTTAGATAGACAGTGAGATGGTTGCCAAGTTCTAACGGCAACACTCTCAGATTGGCCCTCTCTGTACTAAAAGATGAAAGCCAGCGTTAGTTTGGAATTATTGATCATACTGTGAATCCCTGCATTGCCCACCGCAGCTGGGAAGCAATCCCAGGACGGGACGCGCTCAATGCCAGTAGCCGCATAATAATAATATTTATTACTTTCACAAGTAGGCTTACATTAACACCGCAATGAAGCTACTGTGATAATCCCCTCATTGCCACACTCCGACGCCTGTTCGGGGACACAGAGGGAGAATTCAGAATGTCCAATTCACCCAACAAGCACGTCTTTCGGGACTTGTGGGAGGAAACGGGAGCACCCGGAGGAAACCCACACAGACACGGGGGAGAACGTGCCGACTCCGCACAGACGGTGACCCAAGCCGGGAATCGAACCTGGGACCCTGGAGCTGTGAAGCGACAATGATAAGCTCACCGGGTTCCAAACCTGAGCAAATGCACTTTCCATCCTGTGTGGCTCTCAGGTGGTGGGCAAGGTCGCCCGCATTTATCGGCCGTCCCTAGTTGCCGTGGAGAAGGTGGATGGAGAGTCGCTTCCTTGAGCTGCTGCAGCCATGTGGCAACGTGGCTCCCGCAATGTAGCTCGGGAGGGAGCCCCCAGATTGCCAATGAAGCCGCGGCCAAATCTGGATGGTGCGTGGCTTGGAGGCAATGGTGTTACCACAACATCTCTGTTCGCCCTTTGGAGTGGTAGCAGTCACAGGGAAGGGATGTGCTGGCTCAGTAGGCTTAGTCGTTGCTGTATTACATCCTTTAGATCTCACAAACGTACAAATTAGCAACAGGAGTGGTCCACTCGGCCCCTCGAGCTTGCTCGGCCCTTTCATCATAGAATTTAGAGTGCGGAAGGAGGCCATTCGGCCCATTGAGTCTGCACCAGCTCTTGGAAAGAGCACCCTACCTAAGCCCACACCTCCACCCTATCCCCGGAACCCAGCAACCCTCATCTATCCTAAGGGCAATTTAGCACGGCCAGTCCACCTAACCTGCACATCTTTGGACTGTGGGAGGAAACCGGAGCACCCGGAGGAAACCCACGCAGACACGGGGACAACGTGCAGACTCCGCACAGACAGTGACCCAAGCAGGAATCGAGCATGGGACCCTGGCGCTGTGAAGCCATAGTGCTAACCGCAATGCTACTCTGCTGCCCTAAGATCATAAGATCTTTCATAAAATCATGGCTGATCTGATTGTAAACACCCGCCTACCTCCGATAACCTTTCACCCCCTTGCTCAGGAAGAATCTATCCGCCTTAGCCTTAAGAATAGTCAAAGATTCCACCGGCTTTTGGAAAGGGAGTCCCTCGACCTTCTAAGAGAAAAAAATGTCTCCTCACCTTGGTCTTAAATGGGTGACCCCTTATTTTTAAACCGTGACACCCTGGTTCTAGATTCTCCCACATCCTCTCCACATCCACCCTGTCGATACTCCCTCAGGATCTTAAAGGTTTCAATCAAATCACCTCTTGCTCTTCGAAACTCCAGCGCTGTTATAACCCGCACAAAACCTACGGAGTTGGAGCAATCAGTCTCCCCGTGGGCCTCGCCAAATACGAGCATCCCCCCCACTAAGGTTACTCAGTATAAAGTCGACAGAGCCGACCCAGAGCCGATCTGACGTGTCTGGCAAATATAATTGCTTTGCAATAAGGTTTTCTTTGTACTAACTCTGTCTGGACCCATTTGTGGCCTACGAAGCTGGCGACAAGGATACAACCACGTTACTGTTGACGCTGCTACGTCGTCGGGCGAACCATCTCCTTTACTCCGCTGGATTAAGGTTGGGATTTTTTTATTAACGAAGAAGCCTTTTTTCACAAGTAAACCGCATTCGACGCAAACCCGGAGGATTGACACAGTACGCAGAAGGCGTGTGTTATTTTTTTCCAGGCGAACACTGTCACAGATGATGATCGACAGACAGGGATATTACTGACTGCCTGTGGAGCTCACACTTATGGAGCTGTACGTCTCTCACAGCTCCGGACGCTAAAGCCTTTGATCAATTGGTAACCCTAGTGGCGCAACACCTCAACCCGAAACCATCCGTTATCACACAGAGTTACCATTTTAAAACGGCAGAAAAAAACCCTTGGAGAGTCTGTAACTAAGTTTTCGACGATGCTACGAAGATTAGCCGAATTTTGTGAATACAGAACTTCCCTTTCCGATACGCTGCGCGACCGATTGGCCTGCGGCGCAAGAGTAACACTTAAAAAAAAAATTTAGCGTACCCAATTATTTATTTCCCACTTAAGGGGCAATTTAGCGTAGCCAATCCACCTAGCCTGCATATCTTTGGGTTGTGGGGGTGAAACCCACACAGACACGGGGAGAATGTGCAAACTCCACACGGACAGTGACCCAGAGCCGGGATCAAACCCGGATCCTCAGTGCCATGAGGCTGCAGTGCTAACCACTGCGCTGCCATGCCGCCCCCTCCCCCTGTAACATCGCTACTCAAAGGATGTTGTGAGCTAAACCGTCCCTAGATCTTCGACAGGCCATGCAAATTTTGTTTCCCCATGAGAGAGCTGAGCGAGTGGTGCAAGAGATCCAAGGGGTGGAGGTATACACCCTACGACACCCCCCTCCCCGTCACCAAGATTATAACCTGCCCTGGACTGAGTACCATTAAAGCCCATGTCCGTTGGTCGAGGACCATGTCATCTGGGATATGATGTATATTGTAAATATAATTGCTTTGCAATAAACCAAGTTTTGTTTGTATTAACTCTGTCCGGACTCGTTTGTGGCCTACTAAAAGTGACCACAAGCCTCGCCTGACCAATCTTTCCGCATACGCCAACCTGGTATTGGTCTAGTGACTTGCTTTCAACACATTTACATTCTTCGTTCAATGAGGAATTATCCTCGCAATAAATGACAACATTTTATTAGCTTTCCTAACTGCGTGCAGTGTCTGCAATCTAGCCTTTTGTGATTCATACACAAGGACACCCCGATCCGTCTGAATCTCGGAGCTGAGTAATTTATCACCGTTTAGATATTGTAATTCTTTTTTATTCCTCCTGCCGAAATGGGCAATTTCACATTTGCCCACATTGTACTCCATTCCTTTGTCCACTCATTTAACCTACCCATGTTCCTTTGTAGCCTTCCTGTGTCCTCTTCACAACTTACTTTCCTATCTATTTTTGTGTCATCGGCAACCATACCTTCATCTAAGACATTTATATAAATTGTCAAAAGGTTAAGGCCCAGAACTGAACCCTGCGGCACCCACTCGTCTTATTCAGCCAATTAGAAAAAGGCCCATTTATACCTACTCTCGGCTTCCTGTTTGCCAGCCAATCTTCAGTTCATACCAATATCTTACCCACCACGCCAGCTTTTAATTTTCCCGCAATAACCTTTGACGTGGCACCTTATCAAATGCCTTCTGGGAGTTGCTACCACGGTGCGCTGGGGGTGGAGAAGGATGTAAAGGGCGTGATTTTGCAGCCGCGTTGCCCTCGAGCGAGAGAACTACGCGGCCGGTTGATTCCGGGAGAGGCCTCTAGCGAGTTTCCTGACAGCCTTCGCGCCTTACTCAAGTTCCACTAGGCGTCAGAATCTGAAGCACGTCCAAAAGGGGCGCGACCAAATGGCACGCGCCTAAGAAGGACTTAAACCAACTTAGGCACGCTTAACTAGGATCTACTGGCCTCCCGGGATCCGCCAGTCTCCCCAGTGAGGCTGTAGCCGGGCGCCGTTCAGTAGTGGTCCATCCGAACAGGCGGAACAGCACCCGAGCGGGGGGCGTCTCCCGGGCCATCGGAGGCTCCTGGGGGGGACAGGGATAGAGCAGGATGGTTCACTAGCCCTCTCCCTGGAACGCGGGCACCTTGGCACTGCGAAACCGGCAGGAGCACTGCCTGTGCACCAAGGTGGCACTGCCAAGGGTCAGGGCCTGGGGGGGGGGGGGGGGGGGTGCTGGAAGTTGGGCCTCTGGAAGGTTGGGGGAGGATGGGTAGCGGTCCTAGAGAGTGGGGGGGACTGGAAAGGGGGGGGGACCCCATAGCGAGGTGTCCTCATTTGGTGGTGGGGAGGGGGGGTTGTGCCCATGTGCGCAGGGGGGTGACATTGCCCATGGGTGGCGATCGGAGCACCTTTTCAAACAGGCGGCCCGATTTCTGAGTTCAGCTCCCCAGTGCGGGTTAAACCAGTGAGAAGCCCCCTCGGGCCCAGAAAAGATACCATGGGCGCGATTCTCCCAAACAATGTCTAAGTTAATTTGTGGCGGGATTTTCCGGGAATTTCCCACCGGCTCTCCGGGTGAGTTCCTCACCGCTCTCCAATGACACTTAGTCACTTTTTTGGTCCCTGGGGAGTTTCTCACTGGTTTAGCCCACACTTAGGGCGCGATCTTCCGGCCTCGTTACCCTCAAGTGAAACGAGGCCGGTGAAAAGCGGGAGAGGCCAAAATCGAGAACCGCGCCGGGCGCCAAACAGTTTGCGATGCAACCGGCCGGCTCCCGTAGGCGAAATCGGGATCTCGCCGTAGCGTGACGAGAAACCAATTATCTCCACTTGAGCCCCATTTCCATACAATTAACGGGAGCCAGACCATATCCAATGGTCTCCCGTCATTCAGCCGCCTCCTCAACAAGTGGTCACGCTGGAGCCGACTAGTACTCCTTTTGAAAAACGTGAACCTGGTGGAAGGGCTTCTGCGGGGAGCTGAGGAGGTGAGTCGCCATCTTTGCTCACAGGCAAAGAACCCGGGGGCACTGGGATTGCTGCCCCTGTGCTGGGTGGGGGGGTGGAGGACCCTCGGCTGGGTGTGGGGGTCCCTCCGGAGGGGCAGGCCGCCATGGGAAGGTGGGGGGGGGCGCGCTCGGGGGACAACCGCCCGCTGCACCACCATGGCATCCCCTGGATCGTGTGTACCCGTTTCCGGGGGCAACCCTTGTCCCTGCCCGCCTGCCCCACCGACCGGCCATAACCCCCACCGACTGCCAAGGCCCACAGCCTATAGCCTCTCGGGAATTGGCAATCGTGCTTCAGTGAGCACTTCACAAAACCCACGTGTATTCCCGTGGGTGGGCGGGCCATGTCGCATGTGGGAGTTATTGCCCAGTATCCCAATCATGCCTGGACAGTGTGCCAGAACACTGCGAGAGGCAACGCCACACACGCAGCAGCCAATATCCAAACGCCCAGAGGATGGGACACAGCTCCAGGGACATGTCCACGGCCGGAGGGTGGGTGAGTGCCAAGGGGAGGGGAGCAGCGCCCAGTCTGGGTGATGTGAGCGAATGTCTGGGGTCCGATGAGGGGGCCCACTGCGGCCTAGTGTGCGTGGGCAGGTCAATCCGGCGAGGGGGGGATCAATGGAGGAATGGAGTGTCCTGGGATGGGAGCCACTGCTGTTTGTCAGTCTAACACCCTCTCCTCATGCCGTACAGATATTGAACCCTATGGCAAGGCTGTTGGACGCAGAGATTGCCCCAGTGGTGCTGGTGCTACGCGATGTGGCCAGGAGGCGGCAGCAGCAGCAGTGTCTGCAGATACTCGAGGTGGCGGCCCATGTGCCGGACCCCGCCCCAAACCAGGGAGGGGCCCAGAGAGGAAGCCCACGACGGCCCGGGATGTTCAGGTGTCGCTGGTCCTTTGAGAAAATGACGGACAGTGCGAGCCGCAGGAGGCACCACCTCAACAAGCAGACAGTGCGGCATATCCTCACGGACTTGGTGACATATGGAGTAGGACGACACCCACTCCCGGTGGCCGTCAAGGTCATTCCAGGGTTCGAGTGGGGACCTGTGTGGTATTTACGAGCCCACAGCCCACAGGAGCATCATCTTCAGGCCACCCAAGACCCCAACCAGCCCCCAACCATACCCTTCCAGTACACCCACCCATCACCCCTCCAACCTCCCAGAAGCCCCTACTTACCTGCCCTGCACTCCCCCACCCTTCAAACCCCCCTCATTTTATGGGCATGGTCCCCCTGGCCCTTCGCAGTGCCACCCTGGCGCCCAGGTAGTGCTCCTGCTGGCTTGGCAGTGCCATCTGGGCACCTTGGCTGTGCCCGTCCATTTCCTCTGGATCTTCTACTCTCACCGTATCCTCTAGCTCCAGACGTTGAAGTCTTTGGCAGACCTATCATAGAATCCCTTCTGCCTCCTTTTCTGAGAGGTCAATTGTCTGGTTGACGAGTGGTTCACAGGCTCATGACGGAAACAAGGTAGAGTCGTTCATCGTTGCCTGTTCATCGACATTTGAGCCAGCGGGAGGCAGAGATGGATGTAGCCCCTAATGGCGGGAGGCCATTGACCAGAGGCGCAGTATGGCGGATGAGCAGCGCCCGATAGGTATCATCACGGCTGCCTCGTACTTCAGGTGCGGCGTAACGATATCCACTCCCTTTTCAGCCTTGTCATTCCACTAAGGGTCATGAGGACTGGAGGTAACATGTCGCAAATCATTCTGCCGTGAAAATTCTGCCCACTCAGAGCAGTCAAAACACGGACCATTATCGCTCATGACTACGTTGGGAATGCCGTGCCGTGCAAACATTTCGTTCACATGCTTGATGACATATCGTGCCGTAGCATTCGACAACTGCACTACCTCCGGGTAGTTCGAGACGTAGGGCTGGATTCTCCATTATTGGGACTATGTCCCCACGGCGGAGTCAAAATGGTGGAATTTCACGCCAGAGAAACTGGTATCACGAATTCCCAGCCCTGCAGGGGGCTAGCAGGGACCTGGAGTAGATCTCGCAGCTTTTGCTGCAGATATGCCGCACTTCCAGCTCAGAGGCCGCGCATGCGCACGGCGGTGGCCTCCAGCGGCCGCACCTTGCTCCATGGCGGACTCGGACCGCGGAGCTAGACCCAAAGAAGAAACCCCCGATCGGCCGCGCGCCTGACCCTCAACTCCCGCACAAACATTAACCCGACCGCCTACAAGGCCCCCCCCCCCGCCCTCCGATCGGACGTCCCCGACCAGGACGGCCACAGACTCAGTCCGCAGTCATGCGAGTATCCCTACTGGTTGGGGCACATTAGTTCCACGCCGTCGGGACTTTGGCTGGCGGGGGCGGTGAATGGCAGAGTGGGCCGCTGGCAATGGCCCCAGGCGGCGCGGCGTACTCCCCGGGTAAGCCGCTTTTCGGGGCCCGCAGCATCGGGGAACCGACGCCGGTCCCGATTTCTTGCGGGAAAATGGGTTCTCCGCCCCCGCGCAGGGCGAGGTGAGGTAAAGCGCAGCATAAACATCGACAAAGAGCAGCTGGGCTGGGGGGGGATCTACATTCTTCATCTCTGCCTTTGCAGTCCGCCGCTGGAGTCTGCCACCGTGCTCTAGCGTGGACTCAAAACCAGGAGTGCGGGGTCACCGTATCCGCAGCTAAAGCTGCATGAATCAGTCCGGGTCCCTGCTAGCCCCCTGCAGATCAGTGAATCAGATCATTCCCAGGAATCTTGGGCGGGATTCTCCGACCCCCCGCCTGGTCGGAGAATCGGCAGGGGGCGGCATGAATCTTGGCCCCCGCAGGGCCGGGAATCGGGCCACGCCGGTCGGCGGCCGCTGGCAGCGCCCCCCCCCCCCCGGCGATTCACCAGCCCGCGATGGGCCGAGTGGCCGCCCGTTTTTTTTTTGCCGGTCCCGCCGGTGTAAATTACAGTAGGTCCTTACCGGAGTCCTGAGGGGGGGGGCGAGGGGATCTGGCCCCGGAAGGTGCCCCGACGGTGGCCTGGCCCATGCTCAGGGCCCACCAATCCGCGGGCGGGCCTGTGCCATTGCGGGCCGCTGTGGCCCTCCGTGATGGCCGACGGGGAGATGAACCCCGCCCCGTGCATGCGCTGGGATGACGCCAGCACACGCTGGAGCTCCTGCGCATGCGCCAAATCACGCCGGCCGGCGGAGGCCCTTCGGCGCCTATTGACATGCCACCAAGCCCCTTCTGCGCCGGCCGGCGCGCCACAATCCACTCCTGGGCCGGCCTAGCCCATGAAGGTTCACGCCTCACTCCTCGGCTCCGGGACCCCCCACCCCTTCAGGTAGGGGAGAATCCCGCCCCTTGAGAGTGAAACGCCAGCGTTTTTATGCCGGCGTGGGGGACATAGTCCCATTTCGGGAGAATCTATCCCCGTTTTGTGCTGTACCTTCTTTTTAACTCAATGGGGTGGTCAACCATGTTGGTGCGGGAACTGGAGTCACTGAGCCGGTACGGGGGGCGGGATCCGTCGCCAAGATCAGTTTGTCAATCAGTTCTGTTTTTGATGATAACCCAACAGTTTCTCGGTCACTTTTATTGATCCGAGGTTTATATTTATTTATTTTCAATTCATTTGTGGGATGTGGGCGTTGCCAGCAGGCTCAGCATTTGTAGCCCAATCCCTGATTGCCCCTTGAGTAGCTGATGGAACCACTGCAGTCTATGTGGTGTAGGTATACCCAACGCTGCTGGGCCTGGCGTTTGACACAAATCATTTCTCAATGATTTGAGACCTTTCATGGCTGAATTCAAACTCGGCTTTATTCTTGTTTTCAACCTTGTTAGCTCAGGGCGGCATGGTAGCACAGTGGTTAGCACTGTTGCTTCACAGCTGCGGCGTCCCAGGTTTGATTCCCCGCTTGGGTCACTGTCTTGTGCGGAGACCACGATCCTTAATTGACAAAGCAATTCCTGATTTCACTGCCTTTGTCCCCGAGCAAGCGGGGATCGCCTGACCTGACCTGACTGCTCAGGCCAGCACCTTGGACCGTAGTTAGCTTACTCATCGCCAAATCAACGGCCTTCAACACCCTGAGCCCATTTTCGTAACATCCTCACGAGGGCCGTGGAGAAGATGTAGCCTTAATACATCGGGGCTTAAAAGGGTTTGATTATAAGGAGAGGCTCCGGAAGCTGTTCCCTCCAGTTCAGAAGTTAGAAGGCTGTTTCAGACGATACCAGGCCTGCTGCTTGAGTTCCAGCCGACTGCTTCCAGCCACCAGAGGGTGCGTCACGAAGCAGTTCTCTGATGGGAATGCGGGAAAAGGGCGACCCCTGAAAATCACAAGACCAGCCCTCTGCCTCCCCCTGCTGTAGAGTCCCCATCACTGTCTCTTCATTTTTAAAAAATTTTAATTTAGAGAACCCAATTAATTTTTTCCAATTAAGGGGCAATTTAGCGTGGCCAATCCACCTACCCTGCACATCTTTGGGTTGTGGGGGCGAGACCCAGGCAGACACGGGGAGAATGTGCAAACTCCACACGGACAGTGACCCAGAGCCAGGGTCGAACCCGGGTCCTCGGCGCCGTGAGGCAGCAGTGCTAACCCACTGCGCCACCGTGCTGCCCCATCAGTGTCTATTCATCAGACTCTTCACAAGTTCACTGCTGGTCCGTCTAAACTGTGATATCCAGCGCGGCACCTACAGGATGGGAAAGCTGGTCTGCCTTGTGCTTCTTGTGGAGTACGAGAAACATGCCGGCGGAGAATCCCGGCCCACGTAAACGTTCCGAGGCACTCGGAAGGAGCATTGTCAAGACAGTTCAAGACAGGCGGCACGGTCGCGCAGTGGGTTAGCCCTGCTGCCACACGGCGCCGATGTCCCAGGTTCGATCCCGGCTCTGGGTCACTGCCCGTCTGGAGTTTGCACATTCTCCCCGTGTCTGCGTGGGTTTCGCCCCCACAACTCAAAGATGTGCAGGGTGGGTGGATTGGCCACGCTAAATTGCCCCTTAATTGGAAAAAATGAATTGGGTTCTCTAAATCTATTTTTTTAAAAGACAGTTGAAGGCAAGGACGTTCAACAGACCACAATTGGAGGAGCATATAGATCTCACTTTCAAAAAATATATAGGCCGGATTCTCCCCTGGCCGACGGCGAAATCAGGGAGGCGATTGGGCGGAGAATAGGTTCAGACCACAAAATTGCGGAAGCGCCAATTTGACGTCAAATTGCGATTTCCCGTCACCTCGACAGCGGCGTCAATCCGTTCGCTTTCTTTATTACCTGCAAGCTAGTTTTCTGCCACTCATGCACAAGGACCCCCAGATCCCTCTGTACCGGAGCTCCCCGAAGTCTCTTCCCATTGAGATAATAAGTTGCCTTCCCATTTTTCTGGCCACTATGTCTCAATAAGGTCGCTTCTGATTCTTCTCATCTCCAGTGAGCACAGGCCCAACCTACTCAACCTCTCCTCACAAGAAAACCCCTCCATACCCGGGATCAACGAGTGAACCTTCTCTGGGCTGCCTGCAATGCCAGAATATAGATTAAAATAAAAGTGTCCAGATTTCTGATATCAGGAACCAGCCGCCCCAAAATTCAAACCTACTTCTGGGTAGGTAATCTAATCTGAGTTCTCCAACTGCACTTGCTAAGCCTCGGCTGGAGAGCCTGGGCTCTGGTGATCCCTGTTACGTTCTATGTTGTGTCACAAGTATGAAGCTACTGTGAAAAGCCCCTGGTCGCCACATTCCGGAGCCTGTTCGGGTCAGCTGGTACGGGAATTGAACCCGCGCTGCTGGCCCTGTTCTGCATCACAAGCCGGCTGTCTAGCCCACCAAGCTAAACCAGCCCATTGTGCACACAGAACATCTAGTTCTTTGACTAGTGATGATAGTTTATTGACAAAATGAAAGAGAACTAACGAACTGTGATACAAACGGTAACGAATAAGTGAATTCTCCTGGAGCTACTTCCAATGCGACTGCCCTCTAGTACGACTTACTACCAACTACCCATCTGTGGAGTCACATGTGGATCACCGTCCCCACCTGCTGTTCGGAGGTGGTACATCCAACTATATACATTGCTCTGCACATCACCACAGTCCCCACTGCCGATTGGCCTTGCTCTGTCTTTTAAGATTCTCTGCCCCTGTTCTGGGTTTCCCCCGCAGAAGATTTTTTTCCGAAGTCTAACTCAGCAAATCCTTTGCTCATTTGAAACGCCTCAGGTTCAAGTGCACTCTGGTTTATCTTCAGCTCCCTAAATCTTTCGCCCTCAAAACAGCCTCATGCTCTACGCTCTCGATTTAACCCTTCAAGCGCTGGTTACATTCTCCACCCCTTCCCAGGTCAACACACCTGTCCTCGAGTTCGAATGAGTAAAGAATGAACGCACGTACGCCAGATGGCATCAGGCCAAAGGTGGGCACAACCCAAGCTCAATTTGCTCTTCTTAATATTCCAGTCGCCTTGAATTACAACAGCTTGAAGTTCGAGGAGAGAATAAATAACCAGAGACGTAGTCGGGTTCGGTTCTAAAGCCTTTAATGAATATCCTTTGATATGATGACCCCTTAGCTTGAAGTCCAAGGCACTTTGTACAGTGAACAGGTTTAAACCATTGATTAGACCGTGTCTGAGATTGGCTACAATCACACTGCACACATGACCAAAACAAAGCCAAGAACCAGATGGAGATGGAGAGCAGGTGACCTAGCAACATATTGGATGTTTACAATCAATGTCGACCGGTCTCAGCTTACGCCCGCCCATGTGCTCACCGCTCGTCTGGTGGTGGCGCTAAAAGGCCAAGAGTTTGGTGGGAACATCTCCAACCCCCGCGGGTATCTCTGCGTCCCACCTCCCGGCCTCTTGTAGCAGACTGTCGGTCACTTTTAGTGTCCAGCACTGGGCGGCGTTATCGCAAATTGGTAGCCATTTACAGTGTGCACGAATTTGATCTCCATGTTCTCAGATTGGCAGCCATTTTGTAATGGACGCATCATTCGATTCCTAAACTTTACGGCCCAGCGCGCTACTGAAAGAGCAGGAAGGTTCCAGTTTCTGTTCCTCGTCGATAATGAGTTAGCTGGGCTCAGCTCCGGGTGTGACAATAGCGGACGCGACCACCCCCAGGCACCTAGCAGTCACGGCATTATAAATCAGGAGTGTGCTGATCACACACAAGATCGATGAAACCCGGGGTCTATCTCGGGCAGGATAATGTGGGTCACCGCACAGGATTGGAAGAGACGCTGGGAGGGGGTGGGCACGGCGTTCATTATCCCATAATGTAATTCAGCCTCTGGATTCAGGGATATTGGATCCGATTTTCTCCCACTTTCTCCCCCCCCCCCACGTTGCTGGCGCTCCCTGGGTAGGGCACGTTGTCCGCAGGTCTCTGGTGGGCGGCCACTCCTCTCCTTCATCGAAATGGCCGATCGGTACACACACACACACACATACGTAACGGTCAGTGGCGGTCAAGGGCGTTCAGCCGTGATGGCCACACCACTGAACCCCATGGGCAGTGATCTAAAGCCGGTTGGGGGGGGGGGGGGGGGGGTGGAAATTGGTTGTTTAAGCCCCTCCTGAGCCTAGGGGTCCTGAGGCCAACGGTAACACTTGCTCCACCTAAGCGAACTCATTACAGACAGGAGTGGAATCTGGGATCTGCTCTGTTCAGCCCAGTACTGCATTGGGGCAGGGTGTTTGCATTCAGATGTCAGAATATATCTGCACCTCGGTTTTTTTGCCCTGATATAAATGAGTGACATATATATAATATACATCGTTGCCAGTCAGGAAGCAACTGATACAGACACGCTTAATAATCCGCAGGAAGTAGTTCCGATTAAATCAACTCCCAATAGCGGAAGAATGTTTTGTTTTTTTTAAACAAAAGCGAAATACCGCGGATGTCGGAAATCTGAAACAATAGCAGAAAGTGCTGGAAAGAACGTCAGCATGCCTGGCCGTGTCTGTGCAGAGGGAAGCAGAGTGAATGTTTGTGGAGTTGAAGACCACCCTCCTTCGGAAGGGCTACTTCCGCTCCGTCTGTAGACCAATCTGACGGCGAAGAGATGACCCCGAACGTTGGCTGAACCACTTTTTAGAATACTTTTAAATCTGCCGTACGATAGAAAAATAAAAAAAAATTCTCTAAGAGTCTGACCAAGGTTCGGGTATTTGGATATTGGAAAACAGTTAATACAAGAGTTAATTTCTAGTCTTTAAGCCGTGCGGTGCATATCGAAACAAGCCATCGTTATATAGTCCGCGATAGACTGGTTAACTTGGTTTCCCCTGCTGGTCATGGGTTTGCCGTTGCTCCTTTTCCCTCACTCACTCCACCTCCTTGTCCCTCTGCTGTGTCACTCACTCGGGGAGAAATTGAACAGTGAGAACTGGCCCAGTGATAATCCAACTGGGCCAGTAATCCAGAGGTTACCCAGCTTCAGAAGTTAACGATGCCAGACGATAGTGAAATCTTAATTCTGTAACTAATAAAATACAGACCATCCGTTGTGTTGCACGCCGGATTAATTAATTTTAGAGTACCCAGTTCTTTTTTTTTCCCAATTAAGGGGCAATTTAGCATGGCCATTCCACCTAGCCTGCACATCTTTGGATTGTGGGGGGGGGGGGGGGGGAAATCCACGCAGACACGGGAAGAATGTGGACAGCGACCCGGGTCCGGGATCGAACCCGGGTCTTCGGCACCGCGAGGCAGCAGTGCACAGGGCGGCCGATTGTACGGCAGTCGCTGCTACCCTCCTGAATATCCACCCTCTCCTCACCCTTCCGTCCCTCCTTTTCCAGCCGGCACCTCCAGCCTCCCTCAGATGGGAATCGCACCATCTCCTGCAACGAGGGCCATTCGGCTAACCTCACGCCCGAGTTCGGGTGACTGCCTGTTGTTGTCAGCTTTGTGTATCTCTCTTGTGGGGTTTAATTTGAATGTTTTTTTTTGAAGCGAGCAAGGAGCTGGATTACATATAGGCTTGCCCCTGTCCACCCCCCTCCTCTGCAACGTTTGAGAAAGGAATAAAATGTTTCTATCTATTTTCATCACTTTTCTCCCCACACCCCCCACCTTCCCCCACACAGCCCCCCCCACCAGCCCAATTTCCCTCAGCACTTTAAGCCTCTTTGGCCGCCTTCTCCCACATCCAGTCTTTAACACAAGTGGGCCTGACTTTAACTCGATGTGAATGAATCGGTTAGTGGTTAGCACTGTTGCTTCACAGCGCCAGGGGCCCAGGTTCGATACCCAGCCTTGGGTCACTGTCTGTGCGGAGTCTGCACGTTCCCCCCGTGTCTGCGTGGGTTTCCTCCGGGGGCTCCGGTTTCCTCCCAAAAGTCCCGAAAGACGTGCTGTTGGGTGAATTGGACATTCTGAATTCTGCCTCTGTGTTCCCGAACAGGCGCCGGAATGTGGCGACTAGGGGCTTTGCACAGTAACTTCATTGCAGTGTTAATGTAAGCCTACTTGTGACACTAATAAAGATTATTATTTATTATTATTAGGTTTCGAGTGCTTTAAAAAATCCCACGCACCTTCTGTGTCACAACAGCACTCCTGTCCCTTTGTCGATCCTGATCAGGTCAATGTTTGTCTGAATCCACCCCCCTCTTAAACATTTCCCCAAATCTAACCCCATTCCTCCACAGGACCCTCGAATGTGTGGATCTCATTCCCTTCCCTCTGGCATTCACAAAGCTACACCTGTGCTACAGTTTTCAGTCTTGTTTGGGGCGGGGGGGGGGGGTCCTTGCACTGTAAGCCTTTGCTGACTAGGCTGTCCCAAAGCTCTGCGCTTAAACCCATGTCTCCCAGCCCGAGGGGCAGTTGGAAAAGCAGAGAGTAACCGGGTGCAGTGACCACATACCCAGATAATCAATCTAGGCCTGTCACTACAGCTCAGCTCCAAACTGTGCCCCGTTAGCGACCTAACGGAACTAAAGGGAATGCTTATTAATGTTAAGAAAATAGTGGGGGCGTGCGCTAGGGTTCTCCCCCCCCCCCCCCCCCCGTGACAGAATCTGTACCGTGCAGAAGGCCATTTAGCCCATCGAGTCTGCACCGACCCTCCGAACGAGAGCAGCCCCGTAACCCCAACTAACCTTTAACCTCTCCGGACACTGAGGGGCAATTTCAGAGCGGCCAATCCACCTAAAACCCGCGCATCTTTGGGCTGTGGGAGGAAGCCGGAGGAAACCCACGCAGACACGGGGGGAGAACGTGCAGACATCCGCACAGACAGTGACCCAAGCCGGGGATCGAACCCGGGTCCCTGGTGGGCTGACAGTCAGGAAAGGAAATGGGGTGAAGCGAGGAGGAGGGACGGTAAACCACACATTGCCGCCAATTCTGGCCGGAGCTATTTTTTTCACACACAATACGGCCAGTCCGGTGACACTTCCAGCGGCTGTTAAGCACTAAAGCAAATTAATCAGCATTGAACTGATATAGAGTGAATACAAATACTGATAGATAGTCCCTTTGGGTTCGTGTTGTCCTTTTGTAATAAAAGGCTGAGGCAAGGTGCGACTATGTTTTGTCTTCCTTGTTATGTGCCCACGAGTGGCCTGTTTCTGTGCTGTTAATTCTGTGCAATTAGTAGTCTTGCCTTTTTTTCTAAAAAAAAAAGTTTCAAAAGTGTCTTTGCGACCGCGTGTGCGCCTCTGTCTCTGCCCCACACGCACTCACAACAGCCCAAGAGCCCCTCCATCTCTCTCTCCTGGTGCAAATCGCCACGCCTCCAGCCGGGCAGATCAAAATGTTCCAACTTGTCACTGAGCACCACTGGGGAGCAGGTGGGATCATCGCTGCTGGCTGTTCCCGGGGAAATAAAAAAGCCGAATGAACTCGATCCAAACGTCTGAAGGAAAGGACAAGTCTTTTTTTTCTCTTGCTTATGAATTCATCCCTCTCCTTTGAAAAAAAAACCACATGGTTCTGGCAATAATCAGCTCCTCCTCCTCCCTCCCGCCGATGGCCACGGTTTTGTTCGTCGAAAACACCCCGTGTCTCCGCTCCTAAATGGGAAGCGGGACCCTTCGCTTTCACTCCTTGAACAAGTGGGAAGGATCGGGATAGGTACAGAGCTGGGTTAGACGAAAGAACTGGATAGCCGGACCAGCTGGTTCCTGATGGCAGGTTCGATCCCCGTACCGGCCTGAGGTTGTTCAGGAAGGTCCCGCCTTCTCAACCGAGACCCTCGCGTGGGGGCGGGGAGGGGGAGTGTGGGGAGAGAGACCCCCAGGTTAAATCACCACCCGTCAGCTCTCCCCCCACCCCCCGCTCAAAAGGGGGAAAGCAGCCGACGGTCATCTGAGTGTGACGACTTTACTTTTACTTACGAGCTCTGAGCCATACGCTTGTTATCCTTTCCGTTACAGAGCCAGCAAGAGTGGGTGAGAGAGGATTGGGTCTGAGGGGGAGGTGGTGGTGTGGGTATTGGGGGGGGGGGGGGGGAGAGGGGGTTGGCGAGGCCCTAACAGCTGCTGGAGCTGGTGCAAGGGGTCGGGAAGGAGGGGGAGCTCATGCCCAGCTGGCTGTCGGAGCGCTGGGAGCTGCCGTGGGCACTGCCTGCCTCGGCGATGGCGCTGAGGAGCTGCTGCTGCTGTTGCTGCAGGGTGTCGACAATCAGCCTCGGCAAGGCGTGGAAGCTGCCCGCCAGTCCCTCCAGCTTGTTCTCGAGGCTCAGGATCTGCTTCTCCAGGTCCTCTCCGCGCTCATTCAGCTCCGTGATCAGGTCGTACATGATCGTCTGCATCTGGGACAGGCACACAAACACATGAGAGAGCAGTGAGGTTTAGTATCAGTGCTTCATTCATAGAACATACAGTTCAGAAGGAGGCCATTTGGCCCATCGAGTCTGTATCAACCAACTTAAGCCCTCACTTCCACCCTATCCCCGTAACCCAATAACCCCTCCTGACCTTTTTGGTCATGAAGGGCAATTTATCATGGCCAATCCACCTAACCTGCACGTCTTTCAGAACTTGTGGGAGGAAACCGGAGCACCCGGAGGAAACCCACGCAGACACGGGGAGAACGTACAGATTCCGCACAGACTGACCCAGTGGGGAATCGAACCCGGGTCCCTGGCGCTGTGAAGCCACCATTCTGCTGCCTCGCCTTGCCACCATTAGCACTCTTCTTCCCTTAATGGCCACCATTAACACTCCCGCTTGTCTTATATCCATCACAAGTGCTTTGCCCGACATATCCCTGGGCTCCTCCACCATCTTTCCAACGGCATAATCCGTACCGTTCTTACCATTCCTCAGCTCCGCAGAATGATCATTTAGATCGCAAACATTTCATAAATTATCATAGAATTTACAGTGCAGAAGGAGACCATTCAGCCCATCGAGTCTGCACCGGCTCTTGGAAAGAGCACCCTACCCAAGGTCAACACCTCCATCCTATCCCCATAACCCAGTAACCCCACCCAACACTAAGGGCAATTTTGGACACTAAGGGCAATTTATCACGGCCAATCCAACTAACCTGCACATCTTTGGGCTGTGGGGAGGAAACCGGAGCACCCGGAGGAAACCCACGCACACACGGGGAGGATGTGCAGACTCCGCACAGACAATGACCCAAGCCGGAATCGAACCTGGGACCCTGGAGCTGTGAAGCCATTGTGCTATCCACAATGCTACCGTGCTGGGCGCGATCTTTCTGAAAGGATGCAAAGACCCCGAGCGAACGCATTTAGCCGTGTGCTTCCCAGTGTTCCCCCCCCCCCCCACACTCCAGCCCAAAAGTAACACGCCCAGATCCTAAATCGCATTCACCCATCACCTCCAGTGTTCGGTGGAACTTCCTGGTGAGGCAATGCCTCAAGTTTAAAATTCTCGATCTCCTGTTCAAATTCACCCCATCTCTCAACACCTCACTATGTGATTCTGTATATCTCGCTGTGCCCCTTTACCTTACTCACAATGGCGGAGTGAGATATACAGGGGCAGAATGGGATATACGGGAGAAGGGTAAGATATACGGGGGCTGTGGCCTTTGACTGCCTGAGACCTGAAGCTCTCGAATTCCTTCCTAAACATTTCCACCTCGCTCTCTTTCTCTCGCTCTCTCTCTCCGCCTTTAAGACACTCCTTAAAACCAAGCCCCTGTTCACCTGTCCATAATTTCTTTACAAGTTCGTAAGTTCATAAGATACGGGAGCAGAATTAGACCATTTGGCCCATCGCATCTGCTCCGCCATTCTATCAAGGCTTAACTCATGGCTTACGTCGCCTTAACTCCACCGTTCTCCATCAACCTTGCCCGTTCTCCATCACCCTTGCCCGTTCTCCATCACCCTTGAACCCATTCCCAATTAAAAATCTATCTAACTGCTCCTTAAATTTACTCACTGTCCCTGGATCCTCCGCACTCTGGGGTAGCGAATTCCACACATTCACAACCCTTTGGGAGCAGTAGTTTCTCCTCAAATCCGTTTTAAATTTGCGACCTCTTATCCTAAGGCTGTGACCTCTCGTTCTAGAATGACCCACAAGAGGAAGCACGACTTTTAGCATCTTGTATACCTGAATCTGATCGCCCACTCATTCTTCCGAACTCGAGAGTGCAGACCTAAACTGCTCAGTCTCTACTCATACTACAAACCCCTCAACTCTGGACTCAATCTGGTGAACCTCCTCTGAACTGCCCCCAATGCCACAACGTCTTTCCTCGAAAAAGGGGACCAAAACTGTGCACAATACTCCAGGTGCAGTCTCACCAATGCTTTGTACAGTTGCAATAGCACAACCTTACCTTTATACTCAATTCTTTTACCTATAAAGGCCAACATTCCATTCGCTTTCTTTATTACCTGCAAAGCTAGCTTCCTGGCGACTCATGCACAAGGACCCCCCGATCCCTCTGCACCGGAGCACCACGAAGTATCTCTCCAGTTAGATGTTAAGTTGCCTTCCCATTTTTCCGACCCAAAATGGATAACCTCACACTTTGCAGATTGGCAGTAGCTGTAGAATTACTTACGTGAACCTCATTTAACAGAATAGGGGACCATTACATCATATTTAAACTCTTCTGTCCCAGAGTGAGTGATTCCTTGCCTCCGATAATGCACAGGAAAAGCAGGAATATTCTCCCACTCTGAGCGCTAATAACCCTCAATGCGGGACGAACCGACAAATTCACAAATTATCACTTCAGATGGGATTCCTTGTTTAAACTGGGATTGCCATTCACTACGGATGCCACATGGTGGTGCCCTGCGCTTAGCAAACACATCACAGGCAACCCTGCCTCTCAGACCTGAGCACACAATCTGAATACTTCACAGCATTGTACTATTAATCTGAGCTGTCACTAACAACAGGGACAACTGGCACAACGTCAGTTATTGCTCTGTGTATCCCACTCTGTACATCTCACTCTGTATATCCCACTCTGTATATCTCACTCTGTATATCCCTCTCTGTATATCTCACTCCGTACATCTCACTCTGTGTATCTCACTCTGTATATCTCACTCTGTATATCTCACTCTGTATATCTCACTCTGTATATCTCACTCTGTATATCTCACTCTCTCCCTGTATATCTCACTCTCTCCCTGTATATCTCACTCTCTCCCTGTATATCTCACTCTGTATATCTCACTCTGTATATCTCACTCTGTATATCTCACTCTGTATATCTCACTCTGTATATCTCACTCCGTACATCTCACTCTGTGTATCTCACTCTGTATATCTCACTCTGTATATCTCACTCTCTCCCTGTATATCTCACTCTCTCCCTGTATATCTCACTCTGTATATCTCACGCTGTATATTTCACTCTGTATATCTCACTCTGTCCCTGTATATCTCACTCTGTATATCTCACTCTACTCTGTCCCTGTATATCTCACTCTGTATATCTCACTCTATATCCCACTCTGTATATCTCACTCTGGATATCTCACTCTGTATATCCCACTCTGTATATCCCACTCTGTATATCTCACTCTGTATATCTCACTCTGTATATCCAACTCTGTTGTTCTTTATCCCACTCTGTCCCTGTATATCTCACTCTGCATATCTCACTCTGTACCTGTATATCTCACTCTGTATATCTCACTCTGTATATCCCACTCTGTATATCTCACTCTGTATATCTCACTCTGTCTCTGTATATCTCACTCTGTATATCTCACTCTGTCCCTGTATATCTCACTCTGTATATCCAACTCTGTATATCCAACTCTGTATATCACACTCTGTATATCCCACTCTGTATATCTCACTCTGTATATCTCACTCTGTATGTCTCACTCTGCATATCTCATTCTGTATATCTCACTCTGTATATCTCACTCTGTATATCTCACTCTGTATATATCACTCTGTATATCTCACTCTGTATATCTCACTCTGTATATCCCACTCTGTATATCTCACTCTGTATATCTCACTCTGTCTCTGTATATCTCACTCTGTATATCTCACTCTGTATATCTCACGCTGTATATTTCACTCTGTATATCTCACTCTGTCCCTGTATATCTCACTCTGTATATCTCACTCTACTCTGCCCCTGTATATCTCACTCTGTATATCTCACTCTATATCCCACTCTGTATATCTCACTCTGGATATCTCACTCTGTATATCTCACTCTGTATATCTCACTCTGTACCTGTATATCTCACTCTGTATATCTCACTCTGTATATCCCACTCTGTTGTTGTATATCCCACTCTGTCCCTGTATATCTCACTCTGCATATCTCACTCTGTACCTGTATATCTCACTCTGTATATCCCACTGTTGTTGTATATCCCACTCTGTCCCTGTATATCTCACTCTGTATATCTCACTCTGTCCCTGTATATCTCACTCTGTATATCTCACTCTTTATATCCCACTCTGTATATCTCACTCTGTATATCTCACTCTGTCCCTGTATATCTCACTCTGTATATTTCACTCTGTATATCTCACTCTGTATATCTCACTCTGTATATCTCACTCTGTATATCTCACTCTGCATATCTCACTCTGTATATCTCACTCTGTATATCTCACTCTGTATATCTCACTCTGTATATCTCACTCTGTATATCCCACTCTGTATATCTCACTCTGTATATCTCACTCTGTCTCTGTATATCTCACTCTGTATATCTCATTCTGTCCCTGTATATCTCACTCTGTATATCCAACTCTGTTGTTCTTTATCCCACTCTGTCCCTGTATATCTCACTCTGCATATCTCACTCTGTACCTGTATATCTCACTCTGTATATCCCACTCTGTTGTTGTATATCCCACTCTGTCCCTGTATATCTCACTCTGTATATCTCACTCTGTATATCTCACTCTGTACCTGTATATCTCACTCTGTATATCCCACTCTGTTGTTGTATATCCCACTCTGTCCCTGTATATCTCACTCTGTATATCTCACTCTGTATATCTCACTCTGTACCTGTATATCTCACTCTGTATATCCCACTCTGTTGTTGTATATCCCACTCTGTCCCTGTATATCTCACTCTGTATATCTCACTCTGTATATCTCACTCTGTACCTGTATATCTCACTCTGTATATCCCACTCTGTTGTTGTATATCCCACTCTGTCCCTGTATATCTCACTCTGTATATCTCACTTTGTCCCTGTATATCTCACTCTGTATATCCCACTCTGTATATCTCACTCTGTATATCTCACTCTGTATATCTCACTCTGTACCTGTATATCTCACTCTGTATATCCCACTCTGTTGTTGTATATCCCACTCTGTCCCTGTATATCTCACTCTGTATATCTCACTCTGTATATCCCACTCTGTATATCTCACTCTGTATATCTCACTCTGTATATCTCACTCTGTATATCTCACTCTGTATATATCACTCTGTATATCTCACTCTGTCCCTGTATATCTCACTCTGCATATCTCACTCTGTATAATTCACTCTGTATATCTCACTCTGTATATCTCACTCTGTCCCTGTATATCTCACTCTGCATATCTCACTCTGTATAATTCACTCTGTATATCTCACTCTGTATATCCCACTCTGTTGTTGTATATCCCACTCTGTCCCTGTATATCTCACTCTGTCCCTGTATATCTCACTATGTATATCTCACTCTGTATATCCCACTCTGTATATCTCACTCTGTATATCCCACTCTGTAATATCTCACTCTGTATATCTCACTCTGTCCCTGTATATCTCACTCTGTATATCTCACTCTGTATATCTCACTCTGTATATCTCACTCTGTCCCTGTATATCCTACTCTGTCCCTGTATATCTCACTCGGTATATCTCACTCTGTTGTTGTATATCCCACTCTGTCCCTGTATATCTCACTCTGTATATCTCACTCTGTATATCCCTCTCTGTTGTTGTATATCCCACTCTGTCCATGTATATCTCACTCTGTATATCTCACTCTGTATATCCCTCTCTGTTGTTGTATATCCCACTCTGTCCATGTATATCTCACTCTGTATATCCCTCTCTGTTGTTGTATATCCCACTCTGTCCCTGTATATCTCACTCTGTATATCCCACTCTGTCCCTGTATATCTCACTCTGTATATCTCACTCTGTACCTGTATATCTCACTCTGTATATCTCACTCTGTCCCTGTATATCCCACTCTGTCCCTGTATATCTCACTATGTATATCTCACTCTGTATATCCCACTCTGTATATCTCACTCTGTATATCCCACTCTGTAATATATCACTCTGTATATCTCACTCTGTCCCTGTATATCTCACTCTGTATATCCCTCTCTGTTGTTGTATATCCCACTCTGTCCCTGTATATCTCACTCTGTATATCCCACTCTGTATATCTCACTCTGTATATCCCACTCTGTATATCTCACTCTGTATATCTCACTCTGTCCCTGTATATCTCACTCTGTATATCTCACTCTGTCCCTGTATATCTCACTCTGTATATCTCACTCTGTTGTTGTATATCCCACTCTGTCCCTGTATATCTCACTCTGTATATCTCACTCTGTCCCTGTATATCTCACTCTGTATATCTCACTCTGTCCCTGTATATCTCACTCTGTATATCTCACTCTGTCCCTGTATATCTCACTCTGTATATCTCACTCTGTATATCTCACTCTGTATATCCCTCTCTGTTGTTGTATATCCCACTCTGTCCCTGTATATCTCACTCTGTATATCCCTCTCTGTTGTTGTATATCCCACTCTGTCCCTGTATATCGTTCCATATCTCCACTACCTCAGTATGCCCGAAAGTGATTTTCCGAAATTGAAGGACACTTCTGATATATGGCAGCAATATTCGAATAACCAAATTATTTTATTGATGTCGCTGGAGGTATAAAGATTGTCCAAAACACCAGGCAGCTCTGGGTCCACCTGGGATAATATTTCCTCCTCGGTCTAGCGTCTCACTCGAAAGCCAGCGGCCCTGCCAATGCAGCGCTGCTCGGTGAGTGCAGCCTGCATTCTGCTCCAGGTTCAAGGGCAGGTCTGTTCCGAAGCAGAGGCAAGAGAGCTTTTCTTTTTTTTTAAATTATTAATTTGCGGGATGTGGGCGTCGCCTGTTAGACGAGCGTTTATTACCATCTGGGGAGAAAAGACAGAGCAGCTGTATCTGTCCTGTCTCCCGCAAATTAAATCCTGCAAAGCAAGTTTTTCTGACGTCTCTCCGAAGGGCCTGTTCTGTGCTGTATAGAAGATAGAACAGTACAGCACAGAACAGGCCCTTCGGCCCTCAATGTTGTGCCGAGCAATGATCACCCTACTTAAACCCACGTAACCCGTATACCCGTAACCCAACAATCCCCCCATTAACCTTACACTACGGGCAATTTAGCATGGCCAATCCACCTAACCCGCACATCTTTGGACTGTGGGAGGAAACTGGAGCACCCGGAGGAAACCCACGCACACACAGGGAGGACGTGCAGACTCCGCACAGACAGTGACCCAGCCGGGAATCGAACCTGGGACCCTGGAGCTGTGAAGCATTGATGCTAACCACCATGCTACCGTGAGGCCCCCCTGTATTTCTCTATAATTCTCTTTCTTTGCTCCCTTGCAATTTACCGTTTTGAAATACCCCTCAGTACGTTTGGAGTACAGCAGTGCATTTTGGAGACAGTCCCTGAGCTGGCTACTTCTGGTGTTAAAGGATTTCTAATTGAATTAAATAATGATCCGCAATTGGATTAAAAGAGCCACTTGTTACCATAGTCACAGTCGGGGAGGGGGGTGGGGAGTTGAGAGGTAAAAGGAAGCGACAGGCAGGTAAATAGAATGAGATGGAACAGCTGGTGGGATTTGTCAAGTGCAGGCTCAGAGATTCCTGCCGTACAGATATAATCCACTAATAATTTAAAGCATGCTCTTAACTCCTGTATAATGCTACTGTGCAGCTTCGAATTGATCCCCTCGTTACGCCCGAGTCTGACTCTCACTAGGTCTGCGTGAACGTTACCTTTGAGAGATCGATCAGCGTGTTTGCTTGGTCGTTCAACTTCCTCTGCTCCATCTTCACGTTCCGAAGCCTGCGGGACAAGCAGGAAAAATAAACACGCGGGAAGCAAATTGTCAGCGGTCTCACAGCCCTCCCTCCTCTCCTCGCATGTGCCTCCCCCCCCCCCCCCCCCCCCCCCCCCCCCCCCCCTCAGACAGCACAGGAAGGCCCTTAGCCCGGGATAGGGTCCTGAAGAGCAGTAAACAGGGCAACGGAGGACGGGAGGAGGCCATTCAGCCCCTCGGGTCTGTTCCGCCATTCAATCAAATCTTGTTCTAGATTGTCCCACAAGAGGAAGTAGCTCATCTGTAACATATCGTTAACATTGGACGCCACTCTCCCGAAAGGTCCCATAGCCAGCGCGTTTAGACCTGTGGTTCCCCAGCGCTCGCGATACCGAGAAACACCTGGCTATCCGACGCGACTCGCGTTGTGTAAGGGGGCTGAACGGGAAACGCTCAGCCTGGACCGCCCATAGCCCCGTTTCGCAGCGAGAGACCGGGACGCTGTTTTTAAATGGCGTCCAGGTCTCTGAGGCACCTCAACCGCACCAAACCTCGGCTGGCACCTAGGTGGCACTGCCAAAGTGCCGGGCTGCCACTGCTAGGGTGCCCAGCCCAGGCCGCACCACCAGCAGTGCCAGGGCACCACCCTACCCAAAGGGGGGGGGAGGGGGGAAGCCTCCTGGGAGGCCCCCGCCACTGCCGCTCCATCTGGCCCCCCGTTCGTGGGGATCAGTGCTGAACGGCGCTCGCCCTAGGTCTGCGAGGGGAAGGTTGGCTGCCTCGCTCTAATATGCAGATTTGGCAGAACTGGACGGGATTTGCATCGCAGCGTCTGACGAGATGGCGTTCAATCCCGCGAGGCGTTGCGAGTCGAGTAGATCCTGGGAGCGTGGTCAACGGCCTGGGCTGGGGCAAGCTGCGCCCAGAGCCCCTTAATCTTGTATATTCAATGGAACACAAGCCCTTGGCCCGTGTATCATTATGGCGAATCTGTAAAGCACCTGCCCCTCAAGGCCTCTGTATCCTTCACCAAGTCCAGCAGTATTACGTTGGATTGGTGCTGCATTGGCCCAGCAAGCCAGACTCCCTCCCCTAAAGCACTTTGGGCAGCACGGTAGCATTGTGGATAGCACAATCGCTTAACAGCTCCAGGGTCCCAGGTTCGATTCCGGCTTGGGTCACTGTCTGTCTGCACATCCTCCCCATGTCTGCGTGGGTTTCCTCCGGGTGCTCCGGTTTCCTCCCACAGTCCAAAGATGTGCAGGTTAGGTGGATTGGCCGTGATAAATTGCTCTTAGTGTCCAAAATTGCCCTTAGTGATGGGTGGGGTTACTGAAAAAATGAAAAATGAGCCGGTGTAGACTCGATGGGCCAAATGGCCTCCTTCTGCACTGTACATTCTATGAGACTGAGGTGGGAGGTACGCGAGGTGTCAATCTGCCACCCACCAGTCAGTGTCGCTGTGTGCCAACCTACTTTCCAGCCAATCACAACAAGCCTCTTGTACCCCCGTTCCTCAGCAGTGAGACATGAACGTTTATCTCCGCCTCTCTCTGAGACACAGACGCCTGCTGAGTCGACACAGTGAATGTTTTACATAGGTAACATCACAGCGAAGTCACATCCTGTCCTCATCCAACACAGATACACACTGGCTGGCAACAGGCACTAGGTAGCAACCAGAAGCAGAAACTAACTCAATTCTAAATATATGTTATTCTGCACACAAACTGGCTGCACCCCTCGATTAGATTCCAGTCTGTAACTCACTCCCGGGTATCTGTTGTTCTATATATAAACCACCCCGAACCCCTCGATTAGATTCCAGTCTGTAACTCACTCCCGGGTATCTGTTATTCTACATATAAACCACCCTGAACCCCTCGATTAGATTCCAGTCTGTAACTCACTCCCGGGTATCTGTTATTCTATATATAAACCACCCTGAACCCCTCGATTAGATTCCAGTCTGTAACTCAGTCCCGGGTATCTGTTATTCTATATATAAACCACCCTGAACCCCTCGATAGATTCCAGTCTGTAACTCACTCCCGGGTATCTGTTATTCTATATATAAACCACCCTGAACCCCTCGATTAGATTCCAGTCTGTAACTCACTCCCGGGTATCTGTTATTCTATATATAAACCACCCCGAACCCCTCGATTAGATTCCAGTCTGTAACTCACTCCCGGGTATCTGTTATTCTATATATAAACCACCCTGAACCCCTTGATTAGATTCCAGTCTGTAACTCACTCCCGGGTATCTGTTATTCTATATATAAACCATCCCGAACCCCTCGATTAGATTCCAGTCTGTAACTCACTCCCAGGTATCTGTTATTCTTTATATAAACCACCCCGAACCCCTCGATTAGATTCCAGTCTGTAACACACTCCCGGGCATCTGTTATTCTGTATATAAACCACCCCGAACCCCTCGATTAGATTCCAGTCTGTAACTCACTCCCGGGCATCTGTTATTCTGTATATAAACCACCCCGAACCCCTCGATTAGATTCCAGTCTGTAACTCACTCCCGGGTATCTGTTATTCTATATATAAACCATCCCGAACCCCTCGACTAGATTCCAGTCTGTAACTCACTCCCGGGTATCTGTTATTCTATATATAAACCACCTCGAACCCCTCAATTAGATTCCAGTCTGTAACTCACTCCCGGGTATCTGTTATTCTATATATAAACCACCCCGAACCCCTCGATTAGATTCCAGTCTGTAACTCTCTCCCGGGTATCTGTTATTCTATATATAAACCACCCCGAACCGCTCGATTAGATTCCAGTCTGTAACTCACTCCCAGGTATCTGTTATTCTATATATAAATCATCCCGAACCCCTTGATTAGATTCCAGTCTGTAACTCACTCCCGGGTATCTGTTATTCTATATATAAACCGTACCGAACCCCTCGATTGGATTCCAGTCTGTAACACACTCCTGGGTATCTGTTATTCTATATATAAACCACCCCGAACCCCTCGATTAGGTTCCGGTCTGTAACTCACTCCCGGGTATCTGTTATTCTATATATAAACCACTCTGAACCCCTCGATTAGATTCCAGTCTGTAACTCACTCCCGGGTATCTGTTATTCTATATATAAACCACCCCGAACCCCTCGATTAGATTCCAGTCTGTAACTCACTCCCGGGTATCTGTTATTCTATATATAAACCACCCCGAACCCCTCGATTAGATTCCAGCCTGTAACTCACTCCCGGGTATCTGTTATTCTATATATAAGCCACCCCGAACCCTCGATTAGATTCCAGTCTATAACTCACTCCCGGGTATCTGTTATTCTATATATAAACCATCCCGAACCCCTCGATTAGATTCCAGTCTGTAACTCACTCCCGGGTATCTGTTATTCTATATATAAACCACCCTGAACCTTTCGATTAGATTCCAGTCTGTAACTCACTCCCGGGTATCTGTTATTCTATATATAAACCACCCCGAACCCCTCGATTAGATTCCAGTCTGTAACTCACTCCTGGGTATCTGTTATTCTATATATAAACCACCCTGAACCTTTCGATTAGATTCCAGTCTGTAACTCACTCCCGGGTATCTGTTATTCTATATATAAACCACCCCGAACCCCTCGATTAGATTCCAGTCTGTAACTCACTCCCGGATACATCTTATGGCTCTGGTCTTTAGCCCTCTTGACTGCACGATCTCTGTGTCATTCCCCTTCCCATGAACTTACTGATGGATGGCCTGCAGGAACTTCCTCTGGTGCTTCCTCACTTTGGCATGGTCGATCTTCTTGAGCAGTTTAGTGTGTTTGTAGATCAGCCAGGTCTCTCGCAAAACATTGGCTGCAGCATTTTTTATCTGGGGGGAGGGGGTAGTGGGAGCAACAGGTTAGGGTGTAACAGAACGGGCAACTGAACATTTTGTTTGCCGGCCCTTTCAAAGGGAGCGTCTGACCATCAGGACACTTGTCCAAGAATACAACTCACTTTGGGGCCTTATCTGAGAGGGAGTTCTGTGCCTGAGGCCTGTTTAACAGAAACATCCTCATTATTGGGACATGTTGAAATAAGGAGGCTGGGATTCTCCAATCCTGCGGCCAAGTTCTTGCCGTCAATACGGCCTCACCTGGCAGCTATCCCTCCCTTCCCAGGGGGCTAGTACGGCGCTGGAGTGGTCTCCGCAGCTCCGGCGCCCGAAAGCCAGCGCGCCACGGCCGGCGCGAGTTTTTGCGTGCGCGTGGGTTCCCGTTTCAGCGCCGGCCCCCGGGCAATATGGCGGAGCTTAACCCTAACCCTAACCCTAACCATAGGGTCCCTGCACGGAGGAACATAGGCCTCCACGGAACCAGCCCGCCCGCCGATCGGTAGGCCTCGATCGCGGGCCAGGACACCATGATGGATCCCCCCCCCCCTTCCGGGATCGGTTCCCCCTGCCCCCCACCAGGACGGCCCCAGCAGACACAACTTCCACGTCCCACCGTGTGGGACCATACGTGACACACGGCGGCAAGACTCGACCGAACCCGGCGGGCACTCGGCCTGTCGAAGCCTGGAGAATCCCTGGCGGGGGGCGGGGGGGCTTTCAACGGCCCCCAAATGGCGCGGCGGGAATCCCGCATGCGCCTGTGAATCGGCGGGGAAGAATCGGCGGGCCGACATCGGAGCGGCGTTGCGCGATTCTTGACACCCCCCCTCCCCCCCCAGCGATTCTCCGAACCAGCGCGAGATCAGAGAGAATCCCGGCCGGAATCAGAGGGACTCTCACCATTGGGACCTTTTAAAAGAGGGAACAATACCCTCCGAACGTTTCCATTGATAAAGAGAAGGGAGATGTTTGCATGGTCCAATGTTGTGTTCTGTCCCCAGCTTTAGGATGAATCAGGTACCCAAGTTGTTGATGGGAGAACCATGGGATTCGACAGGAGTGGGAGGGTCACTCCCTGATGCTGAAATGTGTCCATTTTTCGGGCGTGATCTAGAAGTGGCTTATTTTATCGTATTCGGCCCCCGTTGTTCCTGGGCCCTCCCTTCCCGTTTGCAGGGCTTAGGTGAGCCAACACGGCCCAAGGGCATCTGCGGATGTGACAAGACTGTCCAATATTGGGGGCAATACGCCCGCACACCCTTCAACGCCTGTGGGGGCAACGTGAGGTGGCGAGAGACGGGTGTCAACGCTTTCTTTCCAACCTCTGCCTCCCTTGAACAGGAGGACAGGCGGAGTGACATCGGGAGTAGGCCGCAGGCCTCAGGCCTCGGGCCTACTTCCTCAGCCAAAGAATAATGTGCATGTCACATGACAGAACCTGACACTGTGGCCGTTTGACTACCGATGCTAAGAATCCCAAGGAACTAGTGAAAGAAAGAAAGAGTTGGTCTTAGCCACCCCCCCCCCACCACCACCACCCTGATCTCTTCAACGATGCACAGAAGCAGGTATGCAAAACTCCAGCGCGGCTGCGAAGCACGCCAACGTGACCTTGCATCAGCCGCCCCCACATTCTGGCAGCTCACAAGCATCCTGTTTTGACAGCAGGCAGGCAAGCTCAAAGACAGGAGGAGGGCCCCGCCTCTCTTCCCCCAGATGTTTTTCCCTGGACCCGAGAAGGACCCATCATCCGGACGCACGCCCTCCTGAGGTCCGCCCGGTGGGGGCGGGAGAGGGCCGGGAACCCTTTTGGATACGGCTCCTGACCGTGTACCCGTGATCCCACGATGTGGAAAGGGCAAGGTTGGGGGGGGGAGTAGAGACTTGGCTGCGATGCCCTCTGTGGTCGATCAGCTCGCCAATACTCACTGTAGTGCAGAATCGGGCTGGGGTGATGTCCAAGAGGGCACCAGGAGAAGCAACGATGGGGGACACCGTGTACAAAATGCATGTCTTAAACATATAAAGCGAAGGCCCTTCATAACAGCAACACAGAGGTGCCGGGGGAAACCATTATGTCTGTTCTCTGAGAGAGACACAGAATGGCTAGAGGACCACGGCGAAGATGCGCGTCCATCTCCACCCCCCCCCCCCCCCCACGCCAGTCCATCTGACGCCCCAGTCCGTACCTGCTCACGTGCTGACGAATGGCAGAGGTTAAACGAGTCAATGCTTACCCGCTTCGTCAGCTGTGTGTCCATCATGAAGTTATGGACGTGCTTCTCAGCTTTGGTTAGTTCCAGTTTCCTAGCAACCACAGCTACCACCAGAGCTGTACATCCTGCACCCTTGGGGAGGGGGGGTGGGGAGGGGGTGGAGGGGGGGGGGGGGGGAAGGGATGAGAGAGATTGAGATGCAGGCAAACAGGAAGACGAGGGAGAGAAAGAGAGAGCGTATACTCCGAGGAAGGGGTGTGCGTACACATAGCCAGAGAGGGCAACACAAACAGATGAGAGTGATAAATGGACAGAGAGGGAGAGACAGAGGACAGAGAGGGAGACAGACAGAGAGGAAAGAGAGAGAGACAGATAGGGAGAGGAGACGGACAGAGAGAGAGAGAGAAAGGGAGAGAGACAGACAGAAAGAGAGAGACAGAGAGGGAGAGGAGACGGACAGAGAGAGAGAGATAGAGGGGAAAGAGAAAGACAGGCAGAAAGATGGTCAGAGAGAGAGAGAGAAAGGGAGAGAGACAGACAGAAAGAGAGAGATAGAGAGGGAGAGGAGATGGACAGAGAGAGAGAGACAGACAGAGAGAGAGAGATAGAGGGGAAAGAGAAAGACAGGCAGAAAGATGGTCAGAGAGAGAGAAAGGGAGGGAGACAGACAAAAAGAGAGAGACAGAGAGGGAGAGGAGACGGACAGAGAAAGAGAGACAGAAAGGGAGTGAGACAGAAAGAGAGACGGGCAGAGAGCGAAAGGGAGAGAGGCAGACAGAAAGAGAGAGACAGAGAGGGAGAGGAGACGGACAGAGAGAGAGAGATAGAGGGGAAAGAGAAAGATAGGCAGAAAGATGGTCAGAGAGAGAGAGAGAAAGGGAGAGAGACAGACAGAAAGAGAGAGACAGAGGGAGAGGAGACGGACAGAGAGAGAGAGATAGAGGGGAAAGAGAAAGACAGGGAAAAAGATGGACAGAGAGAGACAGACAGACAGAGAGAAAGGGAGTGAGACAGAAAGAGAGACGGACAGAGAGAGAAAGGGAGAGAGGCAGACAGAAAGAGAGAGACAGAGAGGGAAAAACAGGGAGAAACAGAAAGACAGGGAGAAAGATGGATAGAGAGAGAAAGGGATAGACAGACAGAGATAGACAGGGAGGAAAGAGGGAGCGAGGGGCAGAGACAGAGAAAGGGAGAGATAGACAGAAAGAAAGTGAAAGATAGAGAGGTACAAAGGAAACCGAAGATATAGAGAATCATATACACAAACAGACAAAGCAAAGGAGGCGCAGGCAGAGAGGGTGTCAAAGAAAGAGAGGGAGAGAAAGTCAGCGATAGAGGGAAAGAGAATTAGTGTGAGACAGAGGGAACAGATAAAGTGGAGCGCAGGCAGAGGGGGTTTAAATGGAGGGAGAGAGAGGAAGAGAGACAGGCCGAGAATTAAAAAGAGAGGCAGACAGAGATATAAAGAGAGAGAGAGAAAGAGGAGAGAAAGTGATGCAGGGCGAGGATGATGGGGAGGCAAATTGAAAAGCAGTAACCAGAGAACGAGGGATAGAGAGAGAGAGAGAAGGAAGAGAAAAGAAGCACACCGACACAAGGAAAGGGAGAGAGGGAGAGGGTACCCAGAATAGGGGAGGGAGAAAGAAACGAAGAGGAGATTATTTTTAAACAAGAGTTTTCTTCTGAAATGCAAACTTCCTCCCCTGGTGAGCAAACACTGATATAAAACGGGAGAAGCCGGGGGGATAAGGCCTCCACCTGGCCCTCCAACAGGTTCTCAGACCGGAACCCAAATTCACAAACACCCCCTCCAACCCTTCATCGTAATCTGGGGGGGGGGGGGGGGGGGGGGGGGGGGAGAAACTGAGGGACAAAGCTGAGAGAGGCAGAAAGACACATAGCTGCTAGAGAGGGGGATAGAAAGAGAGGGAGAGAGATAGATAGTGAGAGAGAGGGAGATAGAGACAGAGAGGGAGGGAGAGAGAGAGAGGGGGGTGAGAGAGAGATAGATAGAGAGAGGGCGAGATAAGTCGTGAGATAGAGGGAGATAGATAGAGACAGAGGGGGAGGAATAGAGAGAGAGGAGGGGAGAGAGAGGGCGAGAGAGATAGATAGAGAGAGAGGGCGAGATAAATCGTGAGAGAGAGGGAGATAGATAGAGACAGAGGGGGAGAAATAGAGAGAGAGGAGGGGAGAGAGGAGGAGAGAGATAGATAGAGAGAGGGGGGGAGAGAGAGAGAGAGAGGGGTAGATAGAGAGAGGGGGGAGAGACAGAGAGAGAGAGGGATAGCTAGAGAGGGAGTGAGAGGGATAGATAGAGAGAGCGATAGAGATAGATAGAGAAAGGGAGAGGTAGTGATAGATAGAGAGAGGGAGAGATAGATAGATAGAGAGTGGGAGAGATAAGAGAGAGGGAGAGATAGATAGAGAGAGAGAGAGAGGGATAGACAGAGCGAGGGATAGATAGAGAGAGAGGGATAGATAGAGAGAGAGATAGATAGAGAGAGATAGAGAGAGAGGGATAGATAGAGGGAGAGGGATAGATAGAGAGAGAGAAGGAAGGATAAATGCACAAGACTGGAGCACGAGAAAGCTTGGGAGAGGGGGGGGGAGCGAGAAAGATCATGGAGGAAGGGAAAGTGGGCGATGGAGGAAGAAGAGACAGTCAGGCAGAGGAAGGAGGGAGAGACAGCCCGATTGGACACGCGCAGGTATCAAGAGGCACAGAGGAGGGTGGGAGAATGGCAAAGAGAGGCACAGAGAGAGAGGGAAGGAAAGAGTTAGGGAGAGGAAAGAGACAGACAGAAAGAGGATGGTGGGGAGAGAGAGAGAGGAAGCAGAGAGCAGCAAACATTTCAGACTACGTTGCTGCTGTCTCACCCAGTGATGAGTAAGTGACGGCGAGAAGCAAAGGAGGGAAGGAACAAAAATAAATTGAAAATATATAGACAGGTTAAGTTCTCAAAGCGGGATTATAAACTGCCTCGTGTGTCCAAACAATCCGTCAGCGAAGTCTCACTGGCGGTCCCTAAGGTGTCCACTGTCAGCGAGTACGGCAATATTAATCCTGGATAATTCACTGACAGATCGGATGAGATATTAATAACAGGTTTTAAACCATTCAAATAATTCCCTTGTTGACACCCGCCTGTCTTAACTCAGATCTTGACACAAGTTACAGATCGCCCTGAGGCTTCACTGGGTCACGTGGCTGGCAGAGCCGTTCTATAAATGTGAAGCTCTATCAGGCACTATGACAGATTGAAGGCACTTTGAGCGATCGACTGCACCTCCGCAGAAGGGGTGCTCTGATTTGAATTCTAGTATCCCTGCGGCCTTCCCAACGGCGTGCGGCGTACTCCCATCCCCAGTGAGAGTCAGTGTGTGTGGGACCCACACCCCAGTGAGAGTCAGTGTGTGTGGGACCCCAGCGAGAGTCAGTGTGTGGGGCCCGTACCCCAGTGAGAGTCAGTGTGCGTGGGACCCCTACCCCAGTGAAAGTCAGTGTGTGTGGGACCCCAGTGAGAGTCAGTGCGTGTGGGACCCCAGTGAGAGTCAGTGTGTGTGGGACCCGTACCCCAGTGAGAGTCAGTGTGTGTGGAACCCGTACCCCAGTGAGAGTCAGTGTGTGTGGGACTGTACCCCAGTGAGAGTCAGTGTGTGTGGAACCCGTACCCCAGTGAGAGTCAGTGTGTGTGGGACCCGTACCCCAGTGAGAGTCAGTGTGTGTGGGACCCGTACCCCAGTGAGAGTCAGTGTTTGTGGGACCCGTACTCCAGTGAGAGTCAGTGTGTGTGGGACCCCTCCCCCAGTGAGAGTCAGTGTGTGTGGGACCCGTACTCCAGTGAGAGTCAGTGTGTGTGGAACCCCCCCCCCAGTGAGAGTCAGTGTGTGTGGGACCCGTACTCCAGTGAGAGTCAGTGTGTGTGGGACCTGTACCCCAGTGAGAGTCAGTGTGTGTGGGACCCCAGTGAGAGTCAGTGTGTGTGGGACCCGTACCCCAGTGAGGGTCAGTGTGTGTGGGACCCATACCCCAGTGAGAGTCAGTGTGTGTGGGACCCGTACCCCAGTGAGAGTCAGTGTGTGTGGGACCCCTACCCCAGTGAGAGTCAGTGTGTGTGGGACCCGTACCCCAGTGAGAGTCAGTGTGTGTGGGACCCGTACCCCAGTGAGAGTCAGTGTGTGTGGGACCCGTACCCCAGTGAGAGTCAGTGTGTGTGGGACCCGTACCCCAGTGAGAGTCAGTGTGTGTGGGACCCGTACTCCAGTGAGAGTCAGTGTGTGTGGGACCCGTACCCCAGTGAGAGTCAGTGTGTGTGGGACCCGTACCCCAGTGAGAGTCAGTGTGTGTGGGACCCGTATCCCAGTGAGAGTCAGTGTGTGTGGGACCCGTACCCCAGTGAGAGTCAGTGTGTGTGGGACTGTACCCCAGTGAGAGTCAGTGTGTGTGGGACCCGTACCCCAGTGAGAGTCAGTGTGTGTGGGACCCGTACCCCAGTGAGAGTCAGTGTGTGTGGGACCCGTACCCCAGTGAGAGTCAGTGTGTGTGGGACCCGTACCCCAGTGAGAGTCAGTGTGTGTGGGACCCGTACCCCAGTGAGAGTCAGTGTGTGTGGGACCCGTACCCCAGTGAGAGTCAGTGTGTGTGGGACCCGTACCCCAGTGAGAGTCAGTGTGTGTGGGACCCGTACCCCAGTGAGAGTCAGTGTGTGTGGGACCCGTACCCCAGTGAGAGTCAGTGTGTGTGGGACCCGTACCCCAGTGATAAGGGGGTAAATGTGACTGAAACAATCCCACAGTATAAACTGGGCCACACTCGAAACTAGTCAGTTTCTGTGAAATTCATTCCAGGATTTCTGGGTGAGGGGCCAGATGTTCCCGACACAAAGACCCTCAGTTCTGTGAGAATTATAGATGATCCCTTGTGCTGCATCAAATTAATTTTTTCAGACATGAAATATTAAACTCAGCATTCATCTGCACTGCTTAGCAATGACGTCAATAGATCTAATCACTTCTGAAACTTCTCTCTTCCGTTGCCGAGCACAGTGAGAGTTCCTGAGATAATCATTCATCGCCAGAATAGTGGCCTTGTCCTCAGCTGCCTGACATCTCCGTTCTGGAACTCCCTCCCCATCTCTCTCTCTCTCTCTCTCTCTGTCTCTCTCCTCCTCCTTTAAGGCACTTCTGGAAATGTATCTCTTCGACCAAGTTTCGGCCCAGCCTTCCGAATGCTTCTTCGCCTGGTTTGGGTGTCAATTATTGTCCGATTCCACGGAACACCTGGGGTATTTTTCGAAGCTAAAAGCTCCACAGGAATGCAACTTGGTTTTTTTTTTTTGGCTCATGTTTTTGGTGTGTAGGGGGGGGTTGCTTGTGGAACAGGGTCAGGCCTGCTCAATGATCTGGATTTTTCCGAGCCTGTTTCATAGAACATGCAGTGCAGAGGGAGGCCATTTGGCCCATCGAGTCTGCACCGACCCACTTAAGCCCTCACGGGCAGCACGGTAGCATTGTGGATAGCACAATCGCTTCACAGCTCCGGGGTCCCAGGTTCGATTCCGGCTTGGGTCACTGTCTGCGCGGAGCCTGCACATCCTCCCCGTGTGTGCGTGGGTTTCCTCCGGGTGCTCCGGTTTCCTCCCACAGTCCAAAGATGTGCAGGTTAGGTGGATTGGCCATGATAAATTGCCCGTTAGTGTCCAAAATTGCCCTTAGTGTTGGGTGGGGTTTACTGAGTTATGGGGATAGGGTGAAGGTGTTGACCTTGGGTAGGGTGCTCTTTCCAAGAGCCGGTGCAGACTCGATGGGCCGAATGGCCTCCTTCTGCACTGTAAATTCTATGTTCTTGTTCTATCCCCGTAACCCAATAACCTCTCCTAACCTTTTTGGTCACAAAGGGCAATTTAGCATGGCCAATCCCTGCTCAGCTGCACATCTTTGGACTGTGGGATGAAACCGGAGCGCCCGGAGGAAAGAAGGTGCAGACTCCACACAGACCCAGTGGGGAATCGAACCTGGGACCCTGGCGCTGTGAAGCCACACAGTGCTATCCACTTGTGCTACCGTGCCGCCCGTTTAGTTAGCTCTTATTAGCCATTGGCTTATTCAGTATCCCTGGCCAGGGGAAAGCTGAACCTGTACCAGGGTGTGACCCGTCGCGGAATCACGGTCGTCACGGCACAGATCGAGGCCCCTTGTGACGCACTGACTACCGACGCCCACCTGAGAGCACGGGGGCTCATTACCCGACGGGATGATGCTGGCCTTGGAAAGGGTCCAGAGGAGGTTCACGAGAATGAAGAGCTTGTCGTATGAGGAACGGTTGAGGACTCTGGGTCTGTACTCGGAGTTTAGAAGGATGAGGGGGGATCTTATTGAAACTTACAGGATACTGCGAGGCCTGGATAGAGTGGACGGGGAGAGGATGTTTCCACTTGTAGGAAAAACTAGAAGCAGCGGACACAATCTCAGACTAAAGGGACGGTCCTTTAAAACAGAGATGAGGAGGAATTTCTTCAGCCAGAGGGTGGTGAATCTGTGGAACTCTTTGCCGCAGAAGGCTGTGGAGGCCAAATCACTGAGTGTCTTTAAGACAGAGATAGGTTCTTGATTAATAAGGGGATCAGGGGTTATGGGGAGAAGGCAGGAGAATGAGGTGAGGAAATATGATTGCATGTCGGAGCAGACCCGATGGGCCGAGTAGCCTAATTCTGCTCCTATGTCTTACGATCTTAAGTCTTGACTGTCAGACAGTCTTCTTATTTTATCCCATTTTACAAAGACAAAGTTTCAAAGCAAACGACCCCAAAATAAAACCCAATCTCTTTTGGCGATTTTTCTGCAGTCACGCCAACCGCAGTGTCTCCGGGCGACTGATCTCCAATTCTTGGAGGGCTGCCGACCCCGGGAACCACAGGCCTCACTGGTGAGGGTCAGTGAACGAGAGTTTCGGCCCCGGAGATCCGCCGGGAATCCGCATTTCAAGGCGAGGTCCAAATCAAGCTTCGCTGTTACGAAGGAAGGGAAGGACCGCCGTTCAGGCCTTCTCGTCGCCTGCCCTGCCCTTAAATCCCTTCGCACCCCTACTTGACAAAAACAAATCTGCCCACCGCCATCTTGAAATCTCCAACTGAAGTCCAACCTCTGCAGCCTCTTGGGGAGAGAGACCCTGAAGTGCCCCCTCACTTCATCCCTCAACAGCCTTGCTCCAAATGTTAACTTCTCCGTGACTGCCTCCACCATGTCCAATCCTCTTGGCATATTAACCAGCTTGATCGGATCACCGCTCAAAGGAGTACCAGCCATTGGTCGTTGGTCCCCTGGGGGCGGGGGGGAGAGTAGTTGCCAACTCCCCCACCCCCTCCCCCACCCCCCACCACCTACACACTCGGGGTTCGGCCCGAGGGAGAGAGAGAGCAAAGAACAATCCAGCACAGGAACAGGCCCTTCGGCCCGCCAAGCCTGCGCCGATCACATGTCCAATCTGGACCAACCGCCTGTATCCTTCTGTACACCGTCTGTTCATCTGCCTATCCGGATAAGTCTTAGAGGTCGCGAACGTAAGGCCAGGGAGAGGCTCAGGGTCCATCTTTCAGCTGGGGTGCCAGCCCATGACCTCTGCGAGAAAATGCCAACGTAAAAAGGTTTTAAGGTTAAAAAAAAAGATTGCAGAGGGACCTGGGTCTCCTCGTGCATGAATGGCAAAAAAGTTGGTCTGCAGATGCAGCAGGTAATTTTGGAAGGCAAATGGAATTTTGTCCTTCATTGCTGTAGGGATGGAGTTTAAAAGCAGGGAGGTTATGTTGCAGCTGTATAGGGTGCTGGTGAGGCCACACCTGGAGTACTGTGTACAGTTTTGGTCTCCTTACTTGAGAAAGGACGTACTATCGCTGGAGGGGGTACAGAGGAGATTCGCTAGGTTGATTCCGGAGTTGAGGGGATTGGCTGATGAGGAGAGACTGGGACTGTACTCATTGGAATTTTGGAGAATGAGGGGGGAATCTTATAGATACATTCTGAAGGGAATAGATACGATAGATGTGGGCAGGTTGTTTCCACTGGCAGGTGAAACTAGAACTAGGGGGTGATGCACGATCAATGACTACTAAAGCGAGGTTGTAGTCCAACTGAAGGCTTTAATAAGCTAGATGTTTCCCCCAGCAGCTCAGGTACAGAAAGGAAGCTGCTGGGGCGGCACGGTCTCTTATACCCCGCCTTACAGGGCGGAGCTACCATACAGGCTCGAACAATGGAAAGCATACATTATCTACCAATGGTGTTCCAGCATTACTAGGTACCGTAATACCTCTACACAGCCTACCACAGAGGGCATAGCCTCAAAATAACGGAGCAGATTTAGGACTGAGTTGGGGAAGAACTTCTTCACCCAAAGGGTCGTGAATCGGTGGAATCCCCTGCCCAGTGTAGCAGTTGAGGCTCCCTTGCTAAATGTTTTTAAGGCAAAGGGAGATATATTTTTGAACAGTAAAGGATTGAGCGGGCGGGTAAGTGGAGCTGAGTCCACAGAAAGGTCAGCCATGATCTCATTGAATGGCGGAGCAGGCTCGAGGGGCTGAATGGCCTCCTCCTGCTCCCAGTTCTTCTGTGTCACCCTGCACGAATGCCATTTGAGAACGGTACAGGTAGCTGGCGGTCTACTCTCCCGTCACAGAGGGTTCCGTCTCATTAGAGAAATGGCACGTGGCTGAGAAAGTTCGTGCCGTCAGACGAAAAGGGGGACGAATGGATTTAAAAAGAACATTCTGTGTCAGTATGATCACAAAGTTTCATTCGCCGCAGTTTTTTCCCATTCCCAAGTGCCTCTGAGTGGAGCTCCAGGCGTATTTTTAATAAAAGGTAACAAACGAGCGTACAGAAGAGCCCGATGCTAACTTGTGCGACACAGAGGAACTATCACCTTGAAACTAGCTGAGGACTGAGCAAGCAACAAATCATCCAGCAACTTTATCCCCTTTATATCACTAAACAAAATTGAAACATTATCGTGAGGCTCTCTGGAGCATTTTCCTGCTCATCGCAGTGAGGGATTTTATCGCCGCGCAATGGAACCCTTCTCATTTCGCTTGATACAGAGAAAAACTTCCTCCACACTGTCCCCATCAAACACTCTCAGGACAGGGACAGCACGGGGTGAGATACAGAGTAAAGCTCCCTCTACACTGTCCCCATCAAACACTCCCAGGACAGGCACAGCACGGGGTTAGATACAGAGTAAAGCTCCCTCTACACTGTCCCCATCAAACACTCCCAGGACAGGCACAGCACGGGGTTAGATACAGAGTAAAGCTCCCTCTACACTGTCCCCATCAAACACTCCCAGGACAGGTACAGCACGGGGTTAGATACAGAGTAAAGCTCCCTCTACACTGTCCACATCAAACTCTCCCAGGGCAGGTACAGCACGGGGTTAGATACAGAGTAAAGCTCCCTCTACACTGTCCCCATCAAACACTCCCAGGACAGGTACAGCACGGGGTTAGATACAGAGTAAAGCTCCCTCTACACTGTCCACATCAAACTCTCCCAGGGCAGGTACAGCACGGGGTTAGATACAGAGTAAAGCTCCCTCTACGCTGTCCCCATCAAACACTCCCAGGACAGGTACAGCACGGGGTTAGATACAGAGTAAAGCTCCCTCTACACTGTCCCCATCAAACACTCCCAGGTTGCAGATTTTTACAACAAAGAACAAAGAAAAGTACAGCACAGGAACAGGCCCTTCGGCCCTCCAAGCCCGTGCCGACCATGCTGCCTGTCTAAACTAAAATCTTCCACACTTCTGGGCTCCGTATCCCTCTATTCCCATCCTATCATGTATTTGTCAAGATGCCCCTTAAACGTCACTATCGTCCCTGCTTCCACCACCTCCTCCAGCAGCGAGTTCCAGGCACCCACTACCCTCTGTGTAAAAAACTTGCCTCGTACATCTCCGCTAAACCTTGCCCCTCGCACCTTAAACCTATGCCCCCTAGTAATTGGCCCCCCTACCCTGGGGAAAAGCCTCTGACTATCCACTCTGTCTGTGCCCCTCATAATTTTGTAGACCTCTATCAGGTCGCCCCTCAACCTCCGTCGTTCCAGTGAGAACAAACCGAGTTTATTCAGCTTCTCCTCATAGCTAATGCCCTCCATACCAGGCAACATCCTGGTAAATCTCTTCTGCACCCTCTCTAAAGCCTCCACATCCTTCTGGTAGTGTGGCGACCAGAATGGAACACTATACTCCAAGTGTGGTTTTGAACCATTTCCCATTCGTGGGAGAATAGCTCCCTGTGTTGTTACCCCTAATTGCTTTCTGTTGCTGACCTGTGACTGCCCCAAACCTGCAGCACCGTCCCCATCCCTTGCGAGCAGAGACAGGCGTCAGTTTCTGACTGCTTATCGAAGCAGGGGAGCGTGGGGGACAGCTGGATAACCCACTGCACCGTCCAGCATCTCAGACCTAACTTATCTGAAGCAATCACTTATCTGAAGATCTCATTTTCATCCTAAGATCACAAGTACCAGGCGCAGGAGCTGGCCATGTGGCCCGTCATCTTCCGGGATTCTATAGACTCTGGAACTGTCCCTGCAGATTGGAGGGTAGCTCACGTCACTCCGATATTCAAAAAGGGAGGTAGAGAGAAAGCAGCGAATTATAGACCAGTCAGCCTAACATCGGTAGTGGGGAAAATGCTTCAATCCATTATCAAGGACTTTAGAGGGGAACATTTAGAAAGCAACGGCAGGATCAGTCAGAGTCAGCATGGATTTATGAAGGGAAAATCATACTTGACAAATCTGTTGGAATTCTTTGAAGAGGTAACCAGTACAGTCGACAAGGGGGAGCCAGTCGATGTGGTATATTTGGACTTTCAGAAGGCATTTGACAAAGTCCCGTATAAGAGATTATTGTGTAAGAATAACGCACATGGGATTGGGGGAAATGTATTGAGGTGGATAGAAAACTGGTTGGCAGAGAGGAAACAAAGAGTAGGGATTAATGGATCCTTTTCACATTGGCAGACAGTAACCAGTGGGGTACAACAGGGATCGGTGCTGGGACCCCAGCTATTCACAATAAATATGAATGATTTGGTTGAGGGAAATAAATGTAACATCTCAAAGTTTGCAGATGATACCAAGTTGGGTGGGAGGGTGAATTGTGACGAGGATGCAGGGATCCTACAGCAAGATCTGGACAGGTTGGGCGAGTGGGCAAATCAATGGCAGATGCAGTATAATTTGGATAAATGTGAGGTTATTCACTTTGGAAGCAAAAACAGGAAGGCCGATTACTACCTGAATGGTTGTAAATTGGGAGAGGGGAGTGTGCAGAGGGACCTGGGTGTCCTTGTGTACCAGTCGCTGAAGGTAAGCATGCAGGGGCAGCAGGCGGTAAAGAAGGCTAATGGTATGTTGGCATTCATTGTGAGAGGTTTCGAGTATAGAAGCAGGGATGTGTTGCTGCAATTGTACAGGGCCTTGGTGAGGCCACACCTGGAGTATTGTGGGCAGTTTTGGTCTCCTTCTCTGAGGAAGGATGTTCTTGCTCTCGAGGGAGTGCAGCAAAGGTTTACCAGACTGATTCCAGGGATGGCGGGACTGTCATATGAGGAGAGATTGACTTGGTTGGGATTGTTCTCGCTGGAGTTCAGAAGAATGAGGGGGGATCTCATAGAGACTTATAAAATTCTAACAGGACTAGACATATATTCAAGAGACGGCTGGATACAGCCCTTGGGGAGAATGGGATCAAAGGCTATGGGGAGAAAGCAGGATTAGGCTATTGAGTTGGATGATCAGCCATGATGGTGATGAATGGCGGAGCGGCTCGAAGGGCCAAAAGGTCTCCTGCTCCTATCTTCTAAATATCTATGTCAAGCCTGTTCCTCGCTACAATCTTCAGTGTTAACTTCACTTTCCCGCCCTCTCCCCAGAGCCCCTGAACCTGTGCCTCGAATATAGTCAACGATCGAGCCCCCACAAAGCTCTGGGGTAGAGAATTCAAAGCCATTCAACGCTGAGTGAAGACATTTCTCCGAATCTCGGAGCTGAGTGAAGAACGCGTTAACCTGAGACGAGGCCCTGTATTTTGGATTTCCATAGCTCGCTGAAACAACCTCTCAATGTCGCCCTTGTCAAAGCCCCTTCAGAATCTGTGCCAATGAGAGCATCATCATTCTTTGAAATGCCAGAGAGCCACACACACAGGCCCAAATTACTGAGCCCCTCATCGCAGGACAGCCAGTAACAAGCACAATGCACCTTCTGTACTGCCTCCAAGGAAAGTGTATAGACCAAAGCTTCACACAGGACTCCAGCTGCGCTCTTTCCAAAGCCCTTTACAATAGGAATAAGACTTCTTTATCCTTGTGTTCCAGTTCCATCACATCTCATTAGAAACCAGTAAACATCTCGCACCATTCAGACAGCGATCAGCAGGAGATTGTGCAAGCGTGCTGGCCAAGTTTCGATCTGACCCCCTACCTGCCTCCGGGTTGTGGGTCCTCTCCGGGGATTTCATAGTCAGATCGAGGCCGCAACCCCCACCCACCCCCCACCGCGCCCCCGCGGTGCAGTACCGAGGGGTGGCTGCAATCAGGTGAGGTGCCACCTTCCAACGAGACTCTCAGCCAAGCCTCAGGCAGAAGTTGACAAATTTACAGTGCAGAAGGAGGCCATTTGGCCCATCGAGTCTGCTCCGGCCCTTGGAAAGAGCACCCCACCCAAGCCCACACCTCCACCCTATCCCCACACTTCCACCCTCTCCCCGTGACCCCCACCTTCCCCTTTTTTTTGGACACTAAGGGGCAATTTATCACGGCCAATGCACATCTTTGGACTGTGGGAGGAAACCGGAGCACCCGGAGGAAACCCACGCAGACACGGGGGAGAACGTGCAGACTCCGCACAGACAGTGATCCAGCGGGGAATCGAACCCGGGACCCTGGCGCCGTGAAGCCATTGTGCTAACCACTGTGCTGCCCAAGTTAATGCACTTCAGAAAGTAGTCACCGGTTGCTTTGTGAACGCTTACTGCGGTTATACAGGGCCTTGGTGAGGCCACGCCTTGAGTATCGTGTGCAGTTTTGGTCTCCTAGTTTGAGGAAGGACATTCTTGCTCCGGAGGGTGTCCAGCGAAGGTTCACCAGACTATTCCCGGGATGGCAGGACTGACATACGAAGAAGGACTGGATCGGCTGGGCTTGGACTCACTGCAATTTAGAAGAATGAGAGTGAATCTCATAGAAACATCTGCGGTTGAGGACTCTGTGTCCGTACTTGTTGGAGTTTCGAAGGATGAGGGGGGATCTTATTGAAACTTTAGGATGTTTCTACTTGTCGGAGAGACTAGAAGCAGAGGACACCATCTCAGACGAAAGGCACGATCCTTTAAAACAGAGATGAGGAGGAATTTCTTCAACCAGAGATTGGTGAATCTGTGGAACTCTTTGCCGCAGAAGGCTGTGGAGGCCAAATCACTGAGTGTCTTTAAGACAGAGATAGATAGGTTCTTGATCAATAAGGGGATCTGGGGTTATGGGGAGAAGGCAGGAGACTGGGGATGAGAAAAATATCAGCCATGATTGAATGGCGGAGCAGACTCGATGGGCCGAATGGCCTAATTCTGCTCCAGTTTTCTATTTTTCTATGTTTCTGTGCAATGTGTCTTCGGACGTCCTGAAGTCCTGAATATGGTGCTTTGCAAGTGGGAGTCTGTCTCGATGAGGGGGCGAGGGAGGGGCGTGCCGGAGAGCTGGGCGGAGATGGCAGACGGTTACCCTACAAACGGAACCCTGAGAGCGTCACAGTGGCCCATGTGGGTCAGCACCGCTGTCTCACGGTGCCGGGGACTTGGGTACGATTCCAATCTCAGGTGACTGACTGCGTGGGTTTCCTCTGGGCACTCCGGTTTCCTCCCACAGTCCAAAGATGTGCCGGTTAGGTGATCAATTGCCCCCTCAGTGTCCAAAGGGTGGGTTGGGTAGGGTCACAGGGGATCTGGAGGGGATTTGGGCCCAGGTGGGAGGGCTGGTATGGACTAAATGGGCCGGGTGGCCTCCCTCTGCACGGTAGGGATTCGACGACGATGAAATGAAATGAAATGAAAATGAAAATCGCTTATTGTCACGAGTAGGCTTCAATGAAGTTACTGTGAAAAGCCCCTAGTCGCCACATTCCGGCGCCAGTTCGGGGAGGCCGGTACGGGAATCAAACCGTGCTGCTGGCCTGCTTGGTCTGCTTTCAAAGCCAGCGATTTAGCCGAGTGAGCTAAACCAGCCCCGTGCAGCACAGAGTGGGTGAGAAGGGCTGCTCTGTTGGCAAGCAGCTTGGAGGCCGCAGAACAGGAAGCCATTGAGGAAAGACAGGCAGCAGTGAAGCAATGAGTGGACGGGGGGGCTGCCCACGTTACATTGTTTGCTCCAGGAATAATAATTTCCTCATCAGACCCTGTTTCGCATCTGCCCGATCACACATTGAAATCTAATTGGAATTGTGGCAATCGCTGGCTTGGGAGCTGCCTGCAATGAAGGGGCAGGAAACATGGAATTAAAGGCACTTTGCGGTCTATCCGACAGCTGCCTCTTCTCACGTGTCCCGAAATATCTGCCCAATTCCTACAGCTCTCCTGACGGGAGAGTGGATGAGCCTCACGGAATGGTGCATGGGTACAGGGAGGGGGAGAGAGGGAGGGTTGTCGAAGTCACCTCGACTATAGGTTCCCGCTGCCCCTTCTGTAGACCAGTGACCCTGGCTGAGAGAGAGGGGGGATATCAGCCAGGGTTCCTGCTCCTGATCACTGTCCAGTGATCCCTGGGTTAGAGAGAGAGAGGGGAAATCAGCCAGGGTTCCTGCTCCTGATCACTGCCCAGTGATCCCTGGGTTAGAGAGAGAGAGGGGAAATCAGCCAGGGTTCCTGCTCCTGATCACTGTCCAGTGATCCCTGGGTTAGAGAGAGAGAGGGGAAATCAGCCAGGGTTTCTGCTCCTGATCACTGTCCAGTGATCCCTGGGTTAGAGAGAGAGGGGAAATCAGCCAGAGTTCCTGCTCCTGATCACTGCCCAGTGATCCCTGGGTTAGAGAGAGAGAGAGGGGAAATCAGCCAGGGTTCCTGTTCCTGATCACTGTCCAGTGATCCCTGGGTTAGAGAGAGGGGGGAAATCAGCCAGGGTTCCTGCTCCTGATCACTGTCCAGTGATCCCTGGGTTAGAGAGAGAGGGGAAATCAGCCAGGGTTCCTGCTCCTGATCACTGTCCAGTGATCCCTGGGTTAGAGAGAGAGGGGAAATCACCCAGGGTTCCTGCTCCTGATCACTGTCCAGTGATCCCTGGGTTAGAGAGAGAGAGGGGAAATCAGCCAGGGTTCCTGCTCCTGATCACTGTCCAGTGATCCCTGGGTTAGAGAGAGAGAGGAAATCAGCCAGGATTTCCGAGAGTGATCACAAAGACTCCGCCTGGATCCAGAACAAATCTTCCCGATGGGTGCTGGCAAAAGTCCTGGGAAAATATCCAGAGGTTTTCCAGAACGGCCTGGAGTTAATGGGCCACAGATAAAATTCACATGGACCCATGGCCCAGGCAAACATTTTAGGGCTCGTCCTTGTCTCGCCCACCCTGCAGACAAAGGTCAATGACGGACTGGGCAGGCTGGAGAACTTGGTTATCATACGCCATCAGACCAGAAGGCATAGGAGCAGAATGTGGCCACTCGGCCCATCGAGTCTGGTCCGCCATTCAATCATGGCTAATATTTTTCTAATCCCCATTCTCCTGCCTTCTCCCCATAACCCCTGACCCCCTTATTGATCAAGACCCTATCTATCTCGGTCTTAAAGACACTCAGTGATTTGGCCTCCACAGCCTTCTGCGGCAAAGAGTTCCACAGATTCACCACCCTCTGGCTGAAGAAATTCCTCCTCATCTCTGTTTTAAAGGATCGTCCCTTTAGTCTGAGATTGTGTCCTCTGGTTCTAGTTTATCCAACAAGTGGAAGCATCCTCCCTCATCCACTCTATCCAGGCCTCGCAGTATCCTGTAAGTTTCAATAAGATCCCCCCTCATCCTTCTAAACTCCAGCGAGTACAGACTCAGATTCCTCAACCGTTCCTCATACGACAAGCTCTTCATTCCAGGGATCATTCTTGTGAACCTCCTCTGGACCCTTTCCAAGGCCCCAGCACATCCTTCCTTAGATACGGGGCCCAAAACTGCTCACAATACTCCAAATGGGGTCTGACCAGAGCCTTATACAGCCTCAGAACCGTCACTCACTACCGCCAGTAGCGGATGAGGTCGGTTTGGCTCCAAGCTTTATGGACACATTTTGCGTCACGGCCGCACTAATCCGTGTGTGGGCCCAAAAAGGACCCTGCGTCCGCAAAACTGCGCCACGTCGGCCTACGTGACGGATCGCTTGGAAACGTCCGGACGAAGATCGGTAGGAGCCCAGCATGGATGGCGGCATCACCTTGTGCTTGCTTGTGAGGGCAGCACGGTAGCATTGTGGATAGCACAATCGCTTCACAGCTCCAGGGTCCCAGGTTCGATTCCCGGCTTGGGTCACTGTCTGTGCGGAGTCTGCACATCCTCCCCCTGTGTGCCTGGGTTTCCTCCGGGTGCTCCGGTTTCCTCCCACAATCCAAAGATATGCAGGTTAGGTGGATTGGCCATGCTAAATTGCCCGTAGTGTCCAAAATTGCCCTTCGTGTTGGGTGGGGTTACTGAGTTATGGAGATAGGGTGGAGGTGTTGACCTTGGGTGGGATCCTCTTTCCAAGAGCCGGTGCAGACTCGATGGGCTGAATGGCCTCCTTCTGCACTGTAAATTCTATATCTATACTCCGCAGCCCAGTCAGACAGCCATTTTGAAGTGCTTCCAGGTCAGACTCCCGGGGGGTGGGGGGAGGTGGGGGGGGGGGGGGGTGTAATATCGGAGCTCTATAACAGAAACCCCAGGCAGGTCTTAAAGGCAAGATTGCAGCCATCGGGAACCCTCAGTGAAAGAAATGCAAGCTGACTGCCCAGACACCATGTTCCACAAAGCTACCATGGATCGTTAACTGAGACACATTTGTGTTCAGCTCCCAGAGGGCCTCTTGAACAGGCCTACTTGCAAATTCAATTTAGGAGAGAGGCAGATCCATCAATGGGGGACGTATCAATGAGTGCGGCCCTCAATTACAGCCAGTGAACGGCAAACTACTTACAGCAATTGGGAAATGTCCAAACCCATCTCCTTGCTCGTCTGAGAGGGAGCTCCGTCAGAGTTCAAGATGAAAAACGAAACCTCCCCCATCCACGAGACATCGCAAAGCTCCCCACGGCATTGATTCATCAGCGACAATGTGGTGAAATGCTTCGAGGGATCCACTCAATCCCCTTTCTCGACCTAGTTTCTGACATTTGGTGGACAAGCATTGCAGCCAATTTCTGAAAATCAGCAACTTTGACAGTGCGGAGCTCCCACAGTAATGACCCTCCGACAGTGCGGCGCTCCCTCAGTACTGATCCTCTGACAGTGCAGCGCTCCCTCAGTACTGACCCTCTGACAGCACGGCGCTCCCTCAGTACTGATCCTCTGACAGTGCAGCACTCCCTCAGTACTGACCCTCCCACAGTGCGGCGCTCCCTCGGTACTGACCCTCCCACAGTGCAGCACTCCCTCAGTACTGACCCTCTGACAGTGCGGTGCTCCCTCAGTACTTACCCTCTGACAGTGCGGCACTCCCTCAGTACTGACCCTCCCACAGCGCGGCGCTCCCTCAGTACTGACCCTCTGACAGTGCGGCGCTCCCTGAGTACTGACCCTCTGACAGTGCGGCGCTCCCTCAGTACTGACCCTCTGACAGTGTGGCACTCCCTCAGTACTGACCCTCTGACAGTGCAGCACTCCCTCAGTACTGACCCTCTGACAGTGCAGCACTCCCTCAGTACTGACCCTCCCACAGCGCGGCGCTCCCTCAGTACTGACCCTCTGACAGTGCGGCACTCCCTCAGTACTGACCCTCTGACAGTGCGGCGCTCCTCAGTACTGACCCTCTGACAGTGCGACACTCCCTCAGTACTGACCCACTGACAGTGCAGCACTCCCTCAGTACTGACCCACTGACAGTGCGGCACTCCCTCAGTACTGACCCTCTGACAGTGCGGCACTCCCTCAGTACTGACCCTCTGACAGTGCGGCGCTCCCTCAGTACTGACCCTCTGACAGTGCGGCACTCCCTCAGTACTGACCCTCTGACAGTGCGGCACTCCCTCAGTACTGACCCTCCCACAGTGCGGCGCTCCCTCAGTACTGACCCTCTGACAGTGTGGCGCTCCCTCAGTACTGACCCTCTGACAGTGCGGCGCTCCCTCAGTACTGACCCTCTGACAGTGCGGCACTCCCTCAGTACTGACCCTCTGACAGTGCTGCACTTCGTCAGTACTGACCCTCTGACAGTGCGGCACTCCCTCAGTATTGACCCACTGACAGTGCGGCACTCCCTCAGTACTGACCCTCTGACAGTGCGGCACTCCCTCAGTACTGACCCACTGACAGTGCGGCACTCCCTCAGTACTGACCCTCTGACAGTGCGGCGCTCCCTCAGTACTGACCCTCTGACAGTGCGGCACTCCCTCAGTACTGACCCTCTGACAGTGCGGCACTCCCTCAGTACTGACCCTCCCACAGTGCGGCACTCCCTCAGTACTGACCCTCTGACAGTGCAGCACTCCCTCAGTACTGACCCTCTGACAGTGCAGCACTCCCTCAGTACTGACCCTCTGACAGTGCGGCACTCCCTCAGTACTGACCCTCTGACAGTGCGGCTCTCCTTCAGTACTGACCCTCCCACAGTGCGGCACTCCCTCAGTACTGACCCTCTGACAGTGCGGCACTCCCTCAGTACTGACCCTCTGACAGTGCGGCACTCCCTCAGTACTGGCCCTCCCACAGTGCGGCACTCCCTCAGTACTGACCCTCTGACAGTGCGGCACTCCCTCAGTACTGACCCTCTGACAGTGCGGCACTCCCTCAGTACTGACCCTCTGACAGTGCGGCACTCCCTCAGTACTGACCCTCTGGCAGTGCGGCACCCCCTCAGTACTGACCCTCTGACAGTGCGGCGCTCCCTCAGTACTGACCCTCTGACAGTGCGGCACTCCCTCAGTACTGACCCTCTGACAGTGCGGCACTCCCTCAGTACTGACCCTCTGACAGTGTGGCGCTCCCTCAGTACTGACCCTCTGACAGTGCGGCGCTCCCTCAGTACTGACCCTCTGACAGTGCGGCACTCCCTCAGTACTGACCCTCTGACAGTGCTGCACTTCGTCAGTACTGACCCTCTGACAGTGCGGCACTCCCTCAGTATTGACCCACTGACAGTGCGGCACTCCCTCAGTACTGACCCTCTGACAGTGCGGCACTCCCTCAGTACTGACCCACTGACAGTGCGGCACTCCCTCAGTACTGACCCTCTGACAGTGCGGCGCTCCCTCAGTACTGACCCTCTGACAGTGCGGCACTCCCTCAGTACTGACCCTCTGACAGTGCGGCACTCCCTCAGTACTGACCCTCCCACAGTGCGGCACTCCCTCAGTACTGACCCTCTGACAGTGCAGCACTCCCTCAGTACTGACCCTCTGACAGTGCAGCACTCCCTCAGTACTGACCCTCTGACAGTGCGGCACTCCCTCAGTACTGACCCTCTGACAGTGCGGCTCTCCTTCAGTACTGACCCTCCCACAGTGCGGCACTCCCTCAGTACTGACCCTCTGACAGTGCGGCACTCCCTCAGTACTGACCCTCTGACAATGCGGCACTCCCTCAGTACTGGCCCTCCCACAGTGCGGCACTCCCTCAGTACTGACCCTCTGACAGTGCGGCACTCCCTCAGTACTGACCCTCTGACAGTGCGGCACTCCCTCAGTACTGACCCTCTGACAGTGCGGCACTCCCTCAGTACTGACCCTCTGGCAGTGCGGCACCCCCTCAGTACTGACCCTCTGACAGTGCGGCGCTCCCTCAGTACTGACCCTCTGACAGTGCGGCACTCCCTCAGTACTGACCCTCTGACAGTGCGGCACTCCCTCAGTACTGACCCTCTGACAGTGCGGCACTCCCTCAGTACTGACCCTCTGACTGTGCAGCGCTCCCTCAGTACTGACCCTCTGACAGTGCAGCGCTCCCTCAGTACTGACCGTCTGACAGTGCGGCACTCCCTCAGTACTGACCCTCTGACAGTGCGGCACTCCCTCAGTACTGACCCTCTGACAGTGCGGCGCTCCCTCAGTACTGACCCTCTGACAGTGCGGCACTCCCTCAGTACTGACCCTCTGACTGTGCAGCGCTCCCTCAGTACTGACCCTCTGACAGTGCAGCGCTCCCTCAGTACTGACCCTCTGACAGTGCGGCACTCCCTCAGTACTGACCCTCTGACAGTGCGGAGCTCCCTCAGTACTGACCCTCTGACAGTGCGGCGCTCCCTCAGTACTGACCCTCTGACAGTGCGGCACTCCCTCAGTACTGACCCTCCCACAGTGCAGCACTCCCTCAGTACTGACCCTCTGACAGTGCGGCTCCCTCAGTACTGACCCTCTGACAGTGCGGCTCCCTCAGTACTGACCCTCTGACAGTGCGGCACTCCCTCAGTACTGACCCTCTGACAGTGCAGCACTCCCTCAGTACTGACCCTCTGACAGTGCGGCACTCCCTCAGTACTGACCCTCTGACAGTGTAGCACTCCCTCAGTACTGACCCACCCACAGTGCGGCACTCCCTCAGTACTGACCCTCTGACAGTGCGGCACTCCCTCAGTACTGACCCTCTGACAGTGCGGCACTCCCTGAGTACTGACCCACCCACAGTGCGGCACTCCCTCAGTACTGACCCTCTGACAGTGCGGCACTCCCTCAGTACTGACCCACCCACAGTGCGGCACTCCCTCAGTACTGACCCTCTGACGTCCCGAATGTGGCCACGGAGTTCTGTGCAGAAAGCGTCCACACCAGCTGTCAGCCAGCCTGCCGACAGGGCATGTTCCAGGCTGACCGCCGAAATCAGAGCCGTGAATACAGCTCAACCCCCTACCCCGGGATACCCTGTGTCGGTCACCCAGCCCAACTCTCCAGCCAGCTCTGCAATCTATTGAAGGCTCTGGACGTGATTTTGTTTTATGACAGTACGGGCTGTCCCTGAGCAGGGACAGGAGGCCAGCGCGGGTGACAGACGGTACGGCACATTGTTGGACGCCCATCGTTCCTGATGCAGCCCTCCAAATCTCCCGATCCTTTTCCACGCTGGTCCATATTTCTATTCACTTTTGAACAGGAGTGTTGAATCCCCCCCCGCCCCACTCCACACCCCCGCCGCTGCCCATTTAAGGCGACGCATTCGGCCCAAAACTATCTTGGAGGCTCCAGAGGTGGTCCACACCGTCCATTCCCGCGTTTTTATTGAGTGAGATACCGGCCCAGTCTCTTTCGTCACGGTCTCCGGGGCCCCCGAGGTTTCGGACGTGCACTGCGTCCCCGGGCTGGTCTGAAACCTCCGTCCTACATCCGTCTGCCTCAGTCCTTCCTCTGAAGATCTGGCCTCCTTTCCCCTTTCCCGCTAATATCGGGGGAAGTTAAGACAAGGCGGGTTCTGAACCTGCAGCCCATGGACAGTTCAGCCGGCACCACTACTGTAGTAACGTGTGGCGTGGTGCGGCAGCTGAACAGAAATCATGGCGGGCTTGTTTTCCCATGGCCACTTTCCTCATTCCCACTCCTTCAGACCGTTTGAGGATGGGGGCGCATGGGGCCATCCGGATATTCTTCGCCCTACTTGTCTTCACGAAGTGTGCAAACTCCTCGCGAGTGAACGGGTTGCCGTTGTCGGTCGCTGCTTCCCCTGGAACGCCACGGGTCAGGAATGTTTCTCCATGGCGGCCTTCGCAGTGCTGGACGGCATTCGACGGACATCCAGCCATTAGGAATGGGCGTCCACTATTACTCAGAACATTGAGCGTTGGACAAGTCCGGCAAAATCTGCACGTGTAGAATTCCTACCTCATTGATTTCACAGAATCACTACAGTGCAGAAGGAGGCCATTCTGCCCAAGAGCACACTCCCCCTGTCCAATCACCCATCCATGTCGTCCTATCCCCCTGACCCCATAACCTAACCTGTACATCTTTGGACACAAAGGGACAATTTAGCACGGCCTATCCACCTAACCTGCACATCTTTGGACACTAAGGGACAATTTAGCACGGCCAATCCACCTAACCTGTACATGTTTGGACACTAAGGGACAATTTAGCACGGCCAAACCACCTAACCGGTACATCTTTGGACACTAAGGGACAATTTAGCACAGCCAATCCACCCAACCTGTACATCTTTGGACACTAAGGGACAATTTAGCACGGCCAATCCACCTAACCTATACATCTTTGGACACTAAGGGGCAATTTAGCACGGCCAATCCACCCAACCTGTACATGTTTGGACACTAAGGGGCAATTTAGCACGGCCTATCCACCTAACCTGTACATCTTTGGGCAGTAAGGGACAATTTAGCACGGCCAATCCACCTAACCTGTACATCTTTGGACACTAAGGGACAATTTAGCATGGCCAATCCACCTAACCTGTACATCTTTGGACACTAAGGGACAATTTAGCATGGCCAATCCACCTAACCTGTACATCTTTGGACACTAAGGGGCAATTCAGCACGGCCAATCCACCTAACCCGCACATCTTTTGACTGTGGGAGAAAACCGGAGCACCCGGAAGAAACCCAAGCAGACATGGGGGGGGGGACAACGTGCAAACTCCGCACGCCCAGACAGTCACGCAGAGGCCGGAATCGAACCCGGGCCCCTGGAGCTGTGAGGCAGCAGTGCTAACCCAGCGCATCACCGTGCTGCCCTGTTCAGCACAGACCTGGGGTCTTCCCACTTTCCAGTATCACGGCAACCAATACTGATCATATTTTGCTCCCTGTGTGAATGCGTGGGTCCTTGATGACTGGAACATGAGCTGCTTCTCGGGTCAGGGAATACCCTCCCTTGCTAATCTCTCCCAGCTCTGTTCCAAATATAGCCTTGGGAGTCAGGGTAGACGGCGGCAGAACTGAGTCACTGGCTAATGTTACCGGGATAAAGTTACTCACACCTCACGGTCCCCAGTGGCAGAGGTGGGGCTCCTTGCTAAAATTGATCGACGCGAATCCAAGGGTTTTCCCGGAGTTCAGGAATCCAGCGCATGTTCCCTGCTGTCTCTTCACTCCCGGCCGGCACAGCCCTTCAGCTGTCTTTGCTCTAATCTCGGGAGTCCCTCCCGCTATGCGACTGCTGGGCCCCCCCCCCGGCCTTTCAAAAAGCTCCTCGAACATGACACCTCAACCGTGTAAAATTCCACCATCTCTTCTTACTCCCGTTCTGTCGACGTTCAAGGCCCACGCCTTGCTGCCCAAGAGGAACCCGAGAACGAACTGACATGGACACTGCTCCCCACCCCCAGAACCCTTCGCAGGCAGCTCGTCAAGGGCTGGAGGGGATCCCATTAGCCAATTTATGCACAGCAAGCTCAAACACACACACCACTGTGAGACAGAGCAGATAATCTGCTTTAAGCAGCGATGATTTAGGGTTCAATACCGAGTCTCTCCCGTATCAGCCTCCCCGAACAGGCGCCGGAATGTGGCGACTAGGGGCTTTTCACAGTAACTTAATTTGAAGCCGACTCGTGACAAGGAGCGATTTTCATTTTTTTCCTCTCAAAATGACACGGATGCTATGAGGAGGGGTTGAATAAACTCGGTTTGTTCTCACTGGAACGACGGAGGTTGAGGGGCGACCTGATAGAGGGCTACAAAATTCTGAAGGGTGTAGACAGAGTGGATAGTCAGAGGCTTTTCCCCCAGGGTGGAGGGGTCAATTACTAGGGGGCATAGGTTTAAGGTGCGAGGGGCAAGGTTTAGAGGAGATGTACGAGGCAAGTTATTTTACACAGAGGGTAGTGGGTGCCTGGAACTCGCTGCCGGAGGAGGTGGTGGAAGCAGGGACGATAGTGACGTTTAAGGGGCATCTTGACAAATACATGAATAGGATGGGAATAGAGGGATACGGACCCCGGAAGTGTAGAAGATTTTAGTTTAGACGGGCAGCATGGTCGGCACAGGCTTGGAGGGCCGAAGGGCCTGTTCCTGTGCTGTAATTTTCTTAGTTCTTTGTTCTTTCTGATCCCACGGAAGCCAAAGAGAATGATTCCTGAGGGCCTGTCGCACAGCTGGGGTTTGAGCGTCGGAGATTAAAACATAATCTACTTGAGGTGTTTAGTTTAAGATGATTACAGGATTCCAAATGGTCGGGGAAGTTCACAAATAGGCGGCATGAATTTAAAATAGGAGGTAGGCCATTCTGGGGTGACCTCAGGCGGCCTTTCCTCGCACACCGGGGCGGTGGCAACCTGGAACCGTCTCTCCGAAAAGGGGTGGTCAACCGACCGAGGCGAGTAGACTCTCGTCCGGTAAACGGTGTTGAAAGAGGCGCATCGCCTGGAATCGAAAATACAGACCGGCCTTGAAGGGCCTCCTCTCGTTCCGAAGTTCCACTCCCCCAGCCCGAAGGCACTGAACTTTCCTGGGGTGCAGACCCCTACACTGCAGCCCCCCCCCCCCACCCCACCCCGTCAGAATGAATTAGCGCCCGAGGGGAGGGGGGGGGGGGGGGGGGGGGGAGAGAGTGGGCCTCACTTACCATGATCCCAGTCAGCAGGCACACCCCCTTCCCGCAGTAAGTGTTGGGCACCATGTCACCGTATCCGATCGAGAGAAAGGTGATGGAGATGAGCCACATGGCCCCCAGGAAGTTACTGGTCACGTCCTGGCTGTCATGGTACCTGTCGGGGGTCGAGACAAGCAAAAGGTTAGGACAGCCCACAGCCAACCGGAGGTTGACGTAATCAGAGAAACGGACACCCCGCGTGGATCCCCGGCCAAGTCCCAAAAGCCCTTGGGGCCCCGTTTACCGCCAAACTGTTTGCCCGACGTTTATGGCCACCTCGGCTGTTTCGCCAAATGGTTCAAGGCCGGAGCTGCACCTTGTGAAGCACCATTTCGGGAAACGCGACAGGAGCCAATTGGAGCCACAGGAAGCTCCAGCAAGCGTTAGAAAGGAAGCGGTACGGTCTCAGCCTCCGGGAAGTGGTGATGGAAACGGTAATCCAGGCCGGCATTCCCTGAGGGAGGTTCCGTCTTCCAGGTGAGATTTTAAACCACGTCAGCCTCTCCTGACAGGCCACGCGGGATAACGCCATTTGGCAGACGGGTATCACCCTGCTGCCGTGGGCCGATACTTCGACGGACGCTGGTTAGACGGAGGGGGGCTGGCAGTGGGATTGTAGATGGATGGGTTATCCACAGGCCCCAGGACAGGGGTTCCCCCGTCAGGGCAGCTGGTACAACTTAAATTCAATTAGCAAAAGCTGGAATTGAAAAGCGAAACGAGGTAATGAAACTGCGCGGAGCGTCCTCAGTGCCAGCCCTCCGACAGTGCGGCGCTCCCTCAGTACTGACCCTCTGACAGTGCGGCGCTCCCTCAGTACTGACCCTCCGACAGTGCGGCACTCCCTCAGTACTGACCCTCTGACAGTGCGGCACTCCCTCAGTACTGACCCTCTGACAGTGCGGCACTCCCTCAGTACTGACCTTCTGACAGTGCGGCACTCCCTCAGTACTGACCCTCTGACAGTGCGGCACTCCCTCAGTACTGACCCTCCGACAGTGCGGCGCTCCCTCAGTACTGACCCTCTGACAGTGCGGCACTCCCTCAGTACTGACCCTCCCACAGTGCGGCACTCCCTCAGTACTGACCCTCTGACAGAGCAGCACTCCCTCAGTACTGACCCTCTGACAGTGCGGCGCTCCCTCAGTACTGACCATTTCACAGTGCAGCACTCCCTCAGTACTGACCCTCTGACAGTGCGGTGCTCCCTCAGTACTGACCCTCTGACAGTGCAGCACTCCCTCAGTACTGACCCTCCCACAGTGCGGCACTCCCTCAGTACTGACTCTCCGAAAGTGCGGCGCTCCCTCAGTACTGACCCTCCAACAGTGCGGCACTCTGTACTGACCCTCTGACAGTGCGGCACTCCCTCAGTACTGACCCTCTGACAGTGCAGCGCTTCCTCAGTACTGACCCTCTGACAGTGCAGCGCTCCCTCAGTACTGACCCTCTGACAGTGCGGCGCTCCCTCAGTACTGACCCACTGACAGTGCAGCACTCCCTCAGTACTGACCCTCTGACAGTGCGGTGCTCACTCAGTACTGACCCTCCCACAGTGCGGCGCTCCCACAGTACTGATCCTCTGACAGTGCGGCACTGCCTCAGTACTGACCCTCTGACAGTGCAGCACTCCCTCAGTACTGACCCTCTGACAGTGCGGCACTCCCTCAGTACAGACCCTCTGACAGTGCGGCACTCCCTCAGTACTGACCCTCCGACAGTGCGGCGCTCCCTCAGTACTGACCCTCTGGCAGTGCTGCACTCCCTCAGTACTGACCCTCCCACAGTGCGGCACTACGTCAGTACTGACCCTCTGACAGTGTGGACCTCCATCAGTACTGACCCTCCCACAGTGCAGCACTCCCTCAGTACTGACCCTCTGACAGTGCGGCACTCCCTCAGTACTGCCCCTCTGACAGTGCGGCACTCCCTCAGTACTGCCCCTCTGACAGTGCGGCACTCCCTCAGTATTGACCCTCTGACAGTGCGGCACTCCCTCAGTACTGACCCTCCCACAGTGCGGCACTCCCTCAGTACTGACCCTTTGACAGTGCGGCTCTCCCTCAGTACTGATTCTCTGACAGTGCGGTGCTCCCTCAGTACTGACCCTCTGACAGTGCGGCACTCCCTCAGTACTGACCCTCGACAGTGCGCCGTTCCCTCAGTACTGACCCTCCCACAGTGCGGCGCTCCCTCAGTACTGACCCTCTGACAGTGCGGCACTCCCTCAGTACTGACCCTCTGACAGTGCGGCACTGCCTCAGTACTGACCCTCTGACAGTGCGGCACTGCCTCAGTACTGACCCTCCCACAGTGCGGCGCTCCCTCAGTACTGACCCTCTGACAGTGCGGCACTGCCTCAGTACTGACCCTCTGACAGTGCGGCACTCCCTCAGTACTGACCCTCTGACAGTGCGGCACTCCCTCAGTACTGACCCTCCCACAGTGCGGCGCTTCCCTCAGTACTGACCCTCCCACAGTGCGGCGCTCCCTCAGTACTGACCCTCTGACAGTGCGGCACTCCCTCAGTACTGACCCTCTGACAGTGCGGCACTCCCTCAGTACTGACCCTCTGACAGTGCGGCACTGCCTCAGTACTGACCCTCAACAGTGCGGCGCTCCCTCAGTACTGACCCTCTGACAGTGTGGCACTCCCTCAGTACTGACCCTCTGACAGTGCGGCACTCCCTCAGTACTGACCCTCTGACAGTGCGGAGCTCCCTCAGTACTGACCCTCTGACAGTGCGGCACTCCCTCAGTACTGACCCTCTGACAGTGCGGCACTGCCTCAGTACTGACCCTCTGACAGTGCGGCACTGCCTCAGTACTGACCCTCCCACAGTGCGGCGCTCCCTCAGTACTGACCCTCTGACAGTGCGGCACTCCCTCAGTACTGACCCTCCCACAGTGCGGCACTCCCTCAGTACTGACCCTTCCACAGTGTGGTGCTCCCTCAGTACTGACCCTCTGACAGTGCGGCACTCCCTCAGTACTGACCCTCTGACAGTGCAGCACTCCCTCAGTACTGACCCTCTGACAGTGCGGCACTCCCTCAGTACTGACCCTCCCACAGTGCGGCACTCCCTCAGTACTGACCCTCTGACAGTACGGCACTCCCTCAGTACTGACCCTCTGACAGTGCGGCACTCCCTCAGTACTGACCCTCCCACAGTGAGGCGTTCCCTCAGTACTGACCCTCCCACAGTGCGGCGCTCCCTCAGTACTGACCCTCTGACAGTGCGGCACTCCCTCAGTACTGACCCTCTGACAGTGCGGCACTCCCTCAGTACTGACCCTCCCACAGTGCGGCGCTCCCTCAGTACTGACCCTCTGACAGTGCGGCACTCCCTCAGTACTGACCCTCTGACAGTGCGGCACTCCCTCAGTACTGACCCTCCCACAGTGCGGCGTTCCCTCAGTACTGACCCTCCCACAGTGCGGCGCTCCCTCAGTACTGACCCTCTGACAGTGCGGCACTCCCTCAGTACTGACCCTCTGACAGTGCGGCGCTCCCTCAGTACTGACCCTCTGGCAGTGCTGCACTCCCTCAGTACTGACCCTCTGACAGTGCGGCGCTCCCTCAGTACTGACCCTCTGACAGTGCGGCACTCCCTCAGTACTGACCCTCTGACAGTGCGGCACTCCCTCAGTACTGACCCTCTGACAGTGCGGCACTCCCTCAGTACTGACCCTCTGACAGTGCGGCACTCCCTCAGTACTGACCCTCCGACAGTGCGGCGCTCCCTCAGTACTGACCCTCTGGCAGTGCTGCACTCCCTCAGTACTGACCCTCCCACAGTGCGGCACTACGTCAGTACTGACCCTCTGACAGTGCAGCACTCCCTCAGTACTGACCCTCTGACAGTGCGGCACTCCCTCAGTACTGCCCCTCTGACAGTGCGGCACTCCCTCAGTACTGCCCCTCTGACAGTGCGGCACTCCCTCAGTATTGACCCTCTGACAGTGCGGCACTCCCTCAGTACTGACCCTCCCACAGTGCGGCACTCCCTCAGTACTGACCCTTTGACAGTGCGGCTCTCCCTCAGTACTGATTCTCTGACAGTGCGGTGCTCCCTCAGTACTGACCCTCTGACAGTGCGGCACTCCCTCAGTACTGACCCTCACACAGTGCGCCGTTCCCTCAGTACTGACCCTCCCACAGTGCGGCGCTCCCTCAGTACTGACCCTCTGACAGTGTGGCACTCCCTCAGTACTGACCCTCTGACAGTGCGGCACTGCCTCAGTACTGACCCTCTGACAGTGCGGCACTGCCTCAGTACTGACCCTCCCACAGTGCGGCGCTCCCTCAGTACTGACCCTCTGACAGTGTGGCACTGCCTCAGTACTGACCCTCTGACAGTGCGGCACTCCCTCAGTACTGACCCTCTGACAGTGCGGCACTCCCTCAGTACTGACCCTCCCACAGTGCGGCGTTCCCTCAGTACTGACCCTCCCACAGTGCGGCGCTCCCTCAGTACTGACCCTCTGACAGTGCGGCACTCCCTCAGTACTGACCCTCTGACAGTGCGGCACTCCCTCAGTACTGACCCTCTGACAGTGCGGCACTGCCTCAGTACTGACCCTCAACAGTGCGGCGCTCCCTCAGTACTGACCCTCTGACAGTGCGGCACTCCCTCAGTACTGACCCTCTGACAGTGCGGCACTCCCTCAGTACTGACCCTCTGACAGTGCGGAGCTCCCTCAGTACTGACCCTCTGACAGTGCGGCACTCCCTCAGTACTGACCCTCTGACAGTGCGGCACTGCCTCAGTACTGACCCTCTGACAGTGCGGCACTGCCTCAGTACTGACCCTCCCACAGTGCGGCACTCCCTCAGTACTGACCCTCTGACAGTGCCGCACTCCCTCAGTACTGACCCTCCCACAGTGCGGCGTTCCCTCAGTACTGACCCTCCCACAGTGCGGCGCTCCCTCAGTACTGACCCTCTGACAGTGCGGCACTCCCTCAGTACTGACCCTCTGACAGTGCGGCACTGCCTCAGTACTGACCCTCTGACAGTGCGGCACTGCCTCAGTACTGACCCTCCCACAGTGCGGCGCTCCCTCAGTACTGACCCTCTGACAGTGCGGCACTCCCTCAGTACTGACCCTCTGACAGTGCGGCACTCCCTCAGTACTGCCCCTCTGACAGGGCAGCACGCTCTCAGTACTGAACCTCTGACAGTGCGGCACTCCCTCAGTACTGACCCTCCCACAGTGCGGCACTCCCTCAGTACTGACCCTCTGACAGTGCGGAGCTCCCTCAGTACTGACCCTCTGACAGTGCGGCACTCCCTCAGTACTGACCCTCCCACAGTGCGGTGCTCCCTCAGTACTGACCCTCTGACAGTGCGGCACTCCCTCAGTACTGACCCTCTGACAGTGCGGCACTGCCTCAGTACTGACCCTCTGACAGTGCGGCACTCCCTCTGTACTGACCTTCCCACAGTGCGGCGCTCCCTCAGTACTGACCCTCTGACAGTGCGGCACTCCCTCAGTACTGACCCTCCCACAGTGCGGCGCTCCCTCAGTACTGACCCTCCCACAGTGCGGTGCTCCCTCAGTACTGACCCTCTGACAGTGCGGCACTCCCTCAGTACTGACCCTCTGACAGTGCGGCACTCCCTCAGTACTGACCCTCTGATAGTGCGGCACTCCCTCAGTACTGACCCTCTGACAGTGCGGCACTCCCTCAGTACTGACTCTCTGACAGTGCGGCGCTCCCTCAGTACTGACCCTCTGACAGTGCAGCACTCCCTCAGTACTGACCCACAGTGCGGCACTCCCTCAGTACTGACCCTCTGACAGTGCGGCACTCCCTCAGTACTGACCCTCTGACAGTGCGGCACTCCCTCAGTACTGACCCTCTGACAGTGCGGCACTCCCTCAGTACTGACCCTCTGACAGTGCGGCACTCCCTCAGTACTGACCCTCTGACAGTGCGGCACTCCCTCAGTACTGACCCTCTGACAGTGCGGCACTCCCTCAGTACTGACCCTCCGACAGTGCGGCGCTCCCTCAGTACTGACCCTCTGACAGTGCGACACTCCCTCAGTACTGACCCTCTGACAGTGCGGCACTCCCTCAGTACTGACCCTCCCACAGTGCGGTGCTCCCTCAGTACTGACCCTCTGACAGTGCGGCGCTCCCTCAGTACTGACCCTCTGACAGTGCGGCACTCCTTCAGTACTGACCCTCTGACAGTGCGGCACTCCCTCAGTACTGACTCTCCCACAGTGCGGTGCTCCCTCAGTACTGACCCTCTGACAGTGCGGCACTCCCTCAGTACTGACCCACAGTGCGGCGCTCCCTCAGTACTGACCCTCTGACAGTGCGGCGCTCCCTCAGTACTGACCCTCTGACAGTGCGGCACTCCCTCAGTACTGACCCTCTGACAGTGCGGCACTCCCTCAGTACTGACCCTCTGACAGTGCGGCACTCCCTCAGTACTGACCCTCTGACAGTGCGGCACTCCCTCAGTACTGACCCTCTGACAGTGCGGCACTCCCTCAGTACTGACCCTCTGACAGTGCGGCGCTCCCTCAGTACTGACCCTCTGACAGTGCGGCACTCCCTCAGTACTGACCCTCTGACAGTGCGGCGCTCCCTCAGTACTGACCCTCTGACAGTGCGGCACTCCCTCAGTACTGACCCTCTGACAGTGCAGCGCTCCCTCAGTACTGACCCTCTGACAGTGCGGCGCTCCCTCAGTACTGACCCTCTGACAGTGCGGCACTCCCTCAGTACTGACCCTCTGACAGTGCGGCGCTCCCTCAGTACTGACCCTCTGACAGTGCGGCACTCCCTCAGTACTGACCCTCTGACAGTGCAGCGCTCCCTCAGTACTGACCCTCTGACAGTGCGGCGCTCCCTCAGTACTGACCCTCTGACAGTGTGGCACTCCCTCAGTACTGACCCTCTGACAGTGCGGCGCTCCCTCAGTACTGACCCTCTGACAGTGCGGCACTCCCTCAGTACTGACCCTCCCACAGTGCGGCGCTCCCTCAGTACTGACCCTCTGACAGTGCGGCGCTCCCTCAGTACTGACCCTCTGACAGTGCGGCACTCCCTCAGTACTGACCCTCTGACAGTGCGGCACTCCCTCAGTACTGACCCTCTGACAGTGCAGCGCTCCCTCAGGACTGACCCTCTGACAGTGCGGAGCTCCCTCAGTACTGACCCTCTGACAGTGCGGCACTCCCTCAGTACTGACCCTCCCACAGTGCGGCACTCCCTCAGTACTGACCCTCTGACAGTGCGGCGCTCCCTCAGTACTGACCCTCTGACAGTGCGGCGCTCCCTCAGTACTGACCCTCTGACAGTGCGGCGCTCACAGTGTTAGAATAAAATCTCTGGAGTGGGTCTAAAACCCCTAACCTCCAGACACCGTTGAGGGTGTTTGAAGATGTTGTCCCCTCTCAGCATCCCCTGCAGTATCCTCTCAAGCCATGGCGGTGATCTTTATTTGCTTGCGTGGGCTGACAGAGATCTATATTTCTGTGTCTTTCCTGAACAAAACATTCTCCCCTCCTGGACCTTTAATGCCGAATGAAATTGAATAAAGTTGGTATCTGTCCTCAGGCAGC
>NC_052175.1:13674777-13692277 GCF_902713615.1 Scyliorhinus canicula | reverse complement strand
AGTGCTTTGGAAGCTGTGCTCAACCCCCGACAGACCACCGCCTGGCCTGGGCTTGAGACTTTACGGGGAATGTCGAGGGCCCGGGGGGGGGCGCGATTCTCCGAAATGGAGACAGAGTGTTCGCACCTTCGTGAACGCCGAACGACAGCGTGAAACGGGCACTACCGATTCTGGCCTCCACAGGGGGCCAGCACGGCGCTGGAGCGGTTCACGCCGCTCCAGCCTCCCTTCCCGGCGCCAAATGGGCACCGCGCCCAACCCATGAATGCACGGGGGACTCCCTCAGTGTACCGGCCCCGACGCAACATTGTGCGGGGGTTTAGGGGCCGGCCGGATAATAAAATAAGGCCGAGGCTGGAGAGGCCGGCCCGCCGATCTGTGGGCCTCGATCGCGGGCCAGACCCCATCGGAGGCCCCCCCCCCCCCCCCAGTGAAGGACGCTTTTCCCGACAGGCCACCCCCGACCCTATGCGCAGAGTTCCCGCCGGCTGCGAGCAGGTGTGAACGGCGCCGGCGGGTCTCCGCCATTTCCGCGTGGCCACTCGGCCCATCAAGGCCGGAGAATCGGCGGCCCGGCCGCGGACAGCAGCCCGCGCCAAAGGCGCCGCCGCAAATGGCACCGATTCTCCGCCCCTGTCGGCGCAGAAAAAAATGTCGCGGACGGCGATTCTCCCATACGACGCGGCACGGGGGAATTGGCCTAGAATTTCCCTCTCTGGTTACTGGGCCGTGAGTGTTGGCCTACAATTTCCCTCCCCAGTTACTGGGCCAGGAGTGTCGGCCTAGAATTTCCCTCCCCGGTTACTAGGCCGGGAGTGTCGGCCTAGAATTCCCCTCCCCGGTTATAGGGCCAGGAGTGTCGGCCTAGAATTTCCCTCCCCGGTTACTGGGCCGGGAGTGTCGGCCTAGAATTCCCCTCCCCGGTTATAGGGCCAGGGGTGTCGGCCTAGAATTCCCCTCCCCGGTTATAGGGCCAGGAGTGTCGGCCTAGAATTTCCCTCCCCGGTTACTAGGCCGGGAGTGTCGGCCGAGAATTTCCCTCCCCGGTTACTGGGCCGGGAGTGTCGGCCTAGAATTTCCCCCACCCGGTTACTAGGCCGGGAGTGTCGGCCTAGAATTTCCCTCCCCGGTTATAGGGCCGGGAGTGTCGGCCTAGAATTTGAGCTCGAGCCTCTCGGGGGGGGGGGGGGGCGTGTTTCAAACCCGCATCCCCTCTGAATTCAGCGAGCGGGGCTTCACCGCTGAACCGGCGGCACACACAAAATGTGCGGAGCATTTTGTTTTGCCCGAGACTGTGAACGCAGGCCGAGGGGAAGCGGGTTTAAAATGAGCCAAGGGAAGAGAGTGAGATGGTGATCAGTGCCTGGAATGGACTCTGGGTGAAGCCATTTCAAAACTATAGCAGAGGGAGTTGGGAAGCTCTTTCGATGGTGAATCGGTGGATGGGCAGTATTGACTTTTCGTGACCCATGGGGAATTTATTTACTTCAGTCATTTGACTTGACATTTAGCGGTGGGTTTTTCAAGCGTTTGAACCAAGGTTGTGGTGTCCTCCATAATCCATTGGTTGGCGCTGGGAAGCGACTTGCTGTCAGACCCTCGAGGGACATGAATTAACTTAAAACATACTTGAAAGAGGACAACTGACGGAGCGGGATCTTGAAAGCTGAGCGAGAGGGCGGGGGAAGTGAGTGAAACTGCAGCCCGGAGAGGGGGCAAGTCAGGAATGAGCAGAGAGCACGGCAGACAAAGAACGAGAGGGAAAAGAGTGAGAAAGCAGCAACGGGCAGAAATTGAAGAAGAGAGAGAGAGAGGAAGAGAGAGAGAGAGAGAGAGAGCCTGAGAGAAACAGAAAGGGAGAAAGACAGAGAAGGTGGCCGAGAAATAGACGGGGCAAGACAGAGAGAATGAGAGAGAGGGAGGGCCAAAGGGGGCAAAGCATATAAGGTATAGGAGCAGAATTAGGCCATTTGGCCCATCGAGCCTGCTCCGCCATTCGATCCCATCCTGGCCTCAACTCCGCCGGCCCGCCCGTTCTCCGTAATCCTTCAACCCATCATTTAACAATCTGTCCAACTCCTCCTGACTGTCCACCGCACTCTGGGAGGGGGTGGAGGGAGAGAGAGAGAGAGAGCGTGATGGAGAGGCGGACGGAGAGAGGGAGAGATTGAGGAGTTTGGCATGGGGAGGGCCGTAAACGAGACTGAGGGGGCGTTGGGTAGGGGAGGCTGAAATGGAGTAAGGCAGTGAGTGCGGGATCGAGAGGGAGGGAGCGGGAAATAAAAAATGGATTGAAAATCCCTTATTGTCGCAAGTAAGCTTCAAATGAAGTTACTGTGAAAAGCTCCGAGTCGCCACATTCCAACACCTGTTCGGGGGAGGCCGGTACGGGAATTGAACCCGCGCTGCTGGCCTTGTTCTGCTTTCCAAGCCAGCTGTTTAGCCCACTGAGCTAGGGACCTAGGCTGAGAGAAGTGCAGCAACAGGGAGGTACGAAAGGACCAGACAGAGAAACAGGAGGGAAAGAGTGAAACGGAGACAGTGAAGTACACAGTGAAGAAACAGAGCAACAACAACAAGTCTCTGAGCACGGAGCAGCACAGTGTGCTGTCCCTGTTGCCTAGGAGACAGCATCAAAGTCCAGCAACAGCTAATTAGCTTTCGAGTAGAGGCCATGGAGAGCCACAGGTGAAATGAGGGGCCCCACCGGCTGAACACTCGGTCAACAGACAATTTCCGCAGGGCGGCCATTCTATTTGCCACGCCGCTTAAGAATCTGAGCAGGTAGACGGAGCCTTCAGGGTTCATTTTTGACACGCCCTCCCCCCCCCCCCCCCCCCCCCCCCGACACACCGGAGGCTCTCCAAAGGGGAGGGCCGGGCCTAGCTGCCATTTTCTTTGGACGGAGGCTTAAGCCAATAGCCTCCTGGCTGGGAGACAAGGGCGTTGCTCATTGGGCCACAGCTAAAGGGTAGGGTTTTAGGGAGGAAAGCGGGGCATCGAGGCTTCGGAAAGAACTTAGGCCGAAGGGCTCGGCCGCCAATGGCCATGTGGGCCCAGAAAAGCCGAGTAGGTATTCAGGGAGCCTGGCGGTGCAGTCCACGGTGAAGATATGGAATAAGCCGAGGAGGCATTTTTAGGGTGGAATCATGGGTTTGAGCCGGGCGAGGGAGGATGGACAGTGGATACAGGAGGTGGAGGGAAGTGGGCTGGTCAAGGTGAGGGATCTGTATTTGGAGGAAGGGGTCGCCAGTCTGGAGGGGCTAAGGGAAAGAGTAGAGCTGCCGAGGGGGAGTGAGTTCAGGTATCTGTAGTTTGCGCGAAAGGTCTGGAGGAGGTGCCCTAGATTGCCGGGATGCACCCTGCTGGAGCGACTGCTGCTTCTGGATGTGGAAGGAGAGGGAAGAATTGGGGATATATATAATGGCTGAGGGAGCAGGGAGGCGAGCGGGTGGCGAAGATCAAGGAGAAAAGGGAAGCGGAGTTGGGAGGGGAGATCAATTGGGGAGTATGGAGTGAGGCACTGCGAAGGGTTGGCGGGACTGACGAACGAGGAGGGATTGACTGGGTTGGGATTGTATTCGTTGGAGTTCAGAAGAATGAGGGGGGATCTCATAGAGACTTATACAATTCTAACCGGACTGGACAGGGTAGATGGAGGAAGGATGTTCCCGATGGTGGGGGGGGTCCAGAACCAGGGGTCACAGTCTGAGGATACGGGGGGGGGGGGGGGGGGGGCATTTCGGACGAAGATGGGGAGACATTTCTTCACCCAGACAGTGGTCAGCCTGTGGAATTCGCCACCACAGGAAGTTGTTAAGGCCAAAACATTGAATGTTTTCAAGAAGCAGATAGACGCAGCACGGTGGCGCAGTGGGTTAGCACTGCTGCCTCACGGCGCCGAGGTCCCAGGTTCGATCCCGGCTCTGGGTCACTGTCCGTGTGGAGTTTGCACATTCTCCCCGTGTCTGCCTGGGTTTCGCCCCCAACAACCCAAAAAAGATGTGCAGGGCGGGTGGATTGGCCACGCTAAATTGCCCCTTAATTGGAAAAAATGAATTGGGCACTCTAAAATTAACAGAAAAAATAGAAGAAGCAGTTAGATATAGCACTTAGGGCAGAAGGGAGCAATGGATATGGGGGCAAAGCGGGATTAGGCTATTGATTGTAATAATCAGCCATGATGGTGATGAATGGCAGAGCAGGCTGGAAGGGCCGAACGGCCTCCTCCTGCTCCTATCTTCCATGTTTCTACAATAGAGAAACTCTGCGGCAACTTCCTGGTCAACAGGCTTCAAAGACCTGGGGCAGCAAAAAGTTTTCAAACAAATTTAGCACCCGCATGATTTCCTCCACCACCACCCAACCCCACCCCAACCCCCCACACTCCAGCGCCTCCCCACGGTTTCTATTGGCTCCCAGAATTGTGATGGAGTTTAATGTTGAATTTCCTGGAGGCTCCAAGCTGGAGTTGAGAGGCCCCGAGGGCGGGGGTGAGTGTTCAGGTGCCACGGCCTCCCCTGCCTTGAGAAAACATTCCTTTAAGCAGAAGCCGGGTTTCACTCTGCTTGCTCCAGCTCGGCGAGACCCGCAGCTACATCGCAGCTAACAAAACCCACAGAGAGCCGGCAGCATCTGCGATCTAGGAGCTAAGAGTCAGGGTTGTCATGGTTACCGAGCACTGGAAACCAATTGAGGCAGCAATTATTACCACTGGGGACAAACACAAAATCAGACTCAGCTTCGCTCCTGTCCCTGAACTAACTTACTGATTTGCCAACCGGATCTCTGGCCCATCGCCGACGGGAGCAAACTGATTTCCTCCCCCCCACCCCCCCCCCTGAAGACCTTTGGGAAAGGTGGCAGGGAGAGGTGGAAATTCAACCCCCCCCCCCCCCCCCCCCCCCCGTGTTGTCACTCCCATTTGGCAGCAACACACAGACTTGGGGATCAAGGAGGTTCCTGACGTCACCCGACCTCAGTTCTGAGACACTGGGGAGGGCTCTTGGCCGATGAGTCAGTTCATTATGGCTTCAAATGACACATTCCAGATTATCAATGTGCTACTGAGGGAGCGCCGCACTGTCAGAGGGTCAGTACTGAGGGAGTGCCGCACTGTCAGAGGGTCAGTACTGAGGGTGTGCCGCACTGTCAGAGGGTCAGTACTGAGGGAGTGCCGCATTGTCAGAGGGTCAGTACTGAGGGAGTGCCGCACTGTGGGAGGGTCAGTACTGAGGGAGCGCCGCACTGTCAGAGGGTCAGTACTGAGGGAGTGCCACACTGTCAGAGGGTCGGTACTGAGGCAGCGCCGCACTGTCAGAGGGTCAGTACTGAGGGAGCACCGCACTGTGGAAGGGTTAGTACTGAGGGAGCCTTGCACTGTGGGAGGGTCAGTACTGAGGGAGTGCTGCACAGTCAGAGGGTCAGTATTGAGGGAGTGCCGCACTGTCAGAGGGTCAGTACTGAGGGAGCACCGCACTGTGGAAGGGTTAGTACTGAGGGAGCCTTGCACTGTGGGAGGGTCAGTACTGAGGGAGTGCTACACTGTCAGAGGGTCAGTACTGAGGGAGTGCCGCACTGTCAGAGGGTCAGTACTGAGGGAGTGCTGCACTGTCAGAGGGTCAGTACTGAGGGAGTGCTACATTGTGGGAGGGTCAGTACTGAGGGAGTGCCGCACTGTCAGAGGGTCAGTACTGAGGGAGCGCCGCACTGTCAGAGGGTCAGTACTGTGGGAGCGCCGCACTGTCAGAGGGTCAGTACTGAGGGAGTGCTACACTGTCAGAGGGTCAGTACTGAGGGAGTGCTGCACTGTCAGAGGGTCAGTACTGAGGGAGTGCAGCACTGTCAGAGGGTCAGTACTGAGGGGGCACCGCACTGTGGAAGGGTTAGTACTGAGGGAGCCTCGCACTGTGGGAGGGTCAGTACTGAGGGAAGGCTACACTGTCAGAGGGTCAGTGCTGAGGGAGTGCCGCACTGTCAGAGGGTCAGTACTGAGGGAGCGCCGCACTGTGGGAGGGTCAGTACTGAGGGAGTGCCGCACTGTCAGAGGGTCAGTACTGAGGGAGTGCCGCACTGTCAGAGGGTCAGTACTGAGGGAGCGCCGCACTGTCAGAGGGTCAGTGCTGAGGGAGTGTGTCAGAGGGTCAGTACTGAGGGAGCGCTGCACTGTCAGAGGGTCAGTACTGAGGGAGGGCCGCACTGTCAGAGGGTCCGTACTGAGGGAGGGCCGCACTGTCAGAGGGTCAGTACTGAGGGAGCGCTGCACTGTCAGAGGGTCAGTACTGAGGGAGCACCGCACTGTCAGAGGGTCAGTACTGAGGGAGTGCCGCACTGTCAGAGGGTCAGTACTGAGGGAGTGCTGCACTGTCAGAGGGTCAGTACTGAGGGAGCGCCGCACTGTCAGAGGGTCAGTGCGGAGGGTGTGCCACACTGTCAGAGGGTCAGTACTGAGGGAGTGCCGCACTGTGGGAGGGTCAGTACTGAGGGAGTGCCGCACTGTCACAGGGTCAGTACTGAGGGAGCACCGCACTGTGGAAGGGTTAGTACTGAGGGAGCCTTGCACTGTGGGAGGGTCAGTACTGAGGGAGCGCTGCACTGTCAGAGGGTCAGTACTGAGGGAGTGCCGCACTGTCAGAGGGTCAGTACTGAGGGAGCGCCGCACTGTCAGAGGGTCAGTACTGAGGGAGCGCCGCACTGTCAGAGGGTCAGTACTGAGGGAGCGCCGCACTGTCAGAGGGTCAGTACTGAGGGAGCGCCGCACTGTCAGAGGGTCAGTACTGAGGGAGTGCCACACTGTCAGAGGGTCAGTACTGGGGGAGTGCCGCACTGTCAGAGGGTCAGTACTGAGGGAGTGCCGCACTGTCAGAGGGTCAGTACTGAGGGAGTGCCGCACTGTCAGAGGGTCAGTACTGAGGGAGTGCCGCACTGTCAGAGGGTCAGTACTGAGGGAGTGCTGCACTGTCAGAGGGTCAGTACTGAGGGAGCGCCGCACTGTCAGAGGGTCAGTACTGAGGGAGCGCCGCACTGTCAGAGAGTCAGTACTGAGGGAGTGCCGCACTGTGGGAGGGTCAGTACTGAGGGAGCGCCGCACTGTGGGAGGGTCAGTACTGAGGGAGTGCCGCACTGTGGGAGGGTCAGTACTGAGGGAGTGCCGCACTGTCAGAGGGTCAGTACTGAGGGAGTGCCGCACTGTCAGAGGGTCAGTACTGAGGCAGCGCTGCACTGTCAGAGGGTCAGTACTGAGGGAGTGCCGCACTGTCAGAGGGTCAGTACTGAGGGAGTGCCGCACTGTCAGAGGGTCAGTACTGAGGCAGTGCCGCACTGTCAGAGGGTCAGTACTGAGGGAGTGCCGCACTGTCAGAGGGTCAGTACTGAGGGAGCTCCACACTGTCAGAGGGTCAGTACTGAGGGAGTGCCGCACTGTGGGAGGGTCAGTACTGAGGGAGCGCCGCAGTGTCAGAGGGTCAGTACTGAGGGAGTGCCGCACTGTCAGAGGGTCAGTACTGAGGGAGTGCTGCACTGTCAGAGGGTCAGTACTGAGGGAGTGCCGCACTGTCAGAGGGTCAGTACTGAGGGAGTGCCGCACTGTCAGAGGGTCAGTACTGAGGGAGTGCCGCACTGTCAGAGGGTCAGTACTGAGGGAGTGCCGCACTGTCAGAGGGTCAGTACTGAGGGAGTGCCGCACTGTCAGAGGGTCAGTACTGAGGGAGTGCTGCACTGTCAGAGGGTCAGTACTCAGGGGGCGCCGCACTGTCAGAGGGTCAGTACTGAGGGAGTGCTGCACTGTCAGAGGGTCAGCACTGACGGAGTGCCGCACTGTCGTAAGGGGTTAGTGCTGAGGGACGCAAAGCGTGTTGGAGGGTCAGTACTGAGTGGGGGGGGGGGGGGTCCGTGGTAGAGTGGTATTGGGACAGGACCTGCGACAGGCCCATGGCAATTCTCGGGCGACCCAAGTTTGAATCAAACAAAAAACATGGAATTAAAAGTCCGATGAGGACCATGAAACCTCTGGAGATTGCTGCTGCAATTGGTGCCACTTCCTCCGAAGGTGGAGGAGGTGATGGAGATACTTTGGAATAATAAGTCAGGGACAGAGTATTCCTGACCCCCCCACCCCACAAAGTCAGGAATGCGATGGGAGACTCTCCACTTGCCTGGATGAGCGCGGCTCCTAACAACACTCGAGAAGCTCCACACCATCCAGGACAAAGCAGCCCCACTCGATCAACGAGCAAAGAGGGCCAGCCTTCACATCACCGCCTCATGCATCGAGGGTGATTGAAATAAAAAATCAGAGCCCTCTTTGCACATTGCTTACTAAAACAAGTCTTACAGCTTGAAAACTCACTGATCCACATAACTTCAATCAATCAACACAATAAAAGGAATATTGCCCACACAAGGCTCACAGCAAGGAAGCCAAGGACAGAAATAAGTCAATAAACTGCAAATTGGAACAAAAACCTCTACACCTGGCAGCAAGTGGAAAGAGAAGAGGCAATTCCAGCTTCGCATCACAACACCCCCTCTGCTAGCTTATTCAGGGTGAGGATCACTCACTGTGTAACTGTACAGAGTCACTATTTATTCAGGGTGAGGATCACTCACTGTGTAACTGTACAGAGTCACTGTTTATTCAGGGTGAGGATCACTCACTGTGTAACTGTACAGAGTCACTGTTTATTCAGCAGGATGAGGATTACTCACTGTGTAACTGTACAGAGTCACTGTTTATTCAGGGTGAGGATCACTCACTGTGTAACTGTACAGAGTCACTGTTTATTCAGCAGGGTGAGGATCACTCACTGTGTAACTGTACAGAGTCACTGTTTATTCAGGGTGATGATCACTCACTGTGTAACTGTATAGAGTCACTGTTCATTCAGGGTGAGGATCACTCACTGTGTAACTGTACAGATGATGTGGAGATGCCGGCGTTGGACTGGGGTGAGCACAGTAAGAAGTCTTACAACACCAGGTTAAAGTCCAACAGGTTTGTTTCAAACACGAGCTTTCGGAGCACGGCTCCTTCTTCAGGTGAATGGGTGATGATCACTCACTGTGTAACTGTACAGAGTCACTGTTTATTCAGCAGGGTGAGGATCACTCACTGTGTAACTGTACAGAGTCACTGTTTATTCAGCAGGGTGAGGATCACTCACTGTGTAACTGTACAGAGTCACTGTTTATTCAGCAGGGTGAAGATCACTCACTGTGTAACTGTACAGAGTCACTGTTCATTCAGGGTGAGGATCACTCACTGTGTAACTGGACAGAGTCACTGTTTATTCAGGGTGAGGATCACTCACTGTGTAACTGTACAGTGTCACTGTTTATTCAGCAGGGTGAGGATCACCCACTGTGTAACTGTACAGAGTCACTGTTTATTCAGGGTGAGGATCACTCACTGTGTAACTGTACAGAGTCACTGTTTATTCAGCAGGGTGAGGATCACTCACTGTGTAACTGTACAGAGTCACTGTTTATTCAGCAGGGTGAGGATCACACACTGTGTAACTGTACAGAGTCACTGTTTATTCAGCAGGGTGAGGATCACTCACTGTGTGACTGTACAGAGTCACTGTTTATTCAGCAGGGTGAGGATCACTCACTGTGTAACTGTACAGAGTCACTGTTTATTCAGGGTGAGGATCACTCACTGTTTAACTCTACAGAGTCACTGTTTATTTAGGGTGAGGATCACTCACTGTGTAACTGTACAGCGTCACTGTTTATTCAGGGTGGGGATCACTCACTGTAACTGTACAGAGTCACTGTTTATTCAGGGTGAGGATCACTCACTGTGTAACTGGACAGAGTCACTGTTATTCAGGGTGAGGATCACTCACTGTGTAACTGTACAGAGTCACTGTTCATTCAGGGTGAGGATCACTCACTGTGTAACTGGACAGAGTCACTGTTTATTCAGGGTGAGGATCACTCACTGTGTAACTGTACAGTGTCACTGTTTATTCAGCAGGGTGAGGGTCACCCACTGTGTAACTGTACAGAGTCACTGTTTATTCAGGGTGAGGATCACTCACTGTGTAACTGTACAGAGTCACTGTTTATTCGGGATGTGGATCACTCACTGTGTAACTGTACAGAGTCACTGTTTATTCAGCAGGGTGAGGATCACTCACTGTGTAACTGTACAGAGTCACTGTTTATTCAGGGCGAGGATTACTCACTGTGTAACTGTACAGAGTCACTGTTTATTCAGCAGGGTGAGGGTCACTCACTGTGTAACTGTACACAGTTACACAGGGCCTGTTCTGTGCTGTACTGTTCTATGTTCTATGTACAGAGTCACTGTTTATTCAGAGTGAGGATCACTCACTGTGTAACTGTACAGAGTCACTGTTTATTCAGAGTGAGGGTCACTCACTGTGTAACTGTACAGAGTCACTGTTCATTCAGGGTGAGGATCACTCACTGTGTAACTGTACAGAGTCACTGTTTATTCAGCAGGGTGAGGATCACTCACTGTGTAACTGTACAGAGTCACTGTTTATTCAGGGTGATGATCACTCACTGTGTAACTGTATAGAGTCACTGTTCATTCAGGGTGAGGATCACTCACTGTGTAACTGTACAGATGATGTGGAGATGCCGGCGTTGGACTGGGGTGAGCACAGTAAGAAGTCTTACAACACCAGGTTAAAGTCCAACAGGTTTGTTTCAAACACGAGCTTTCGGAGCACGGCTCCTTCTTCAGGTGAATGGGTGATGATCACTCACTGTGTAACTGTACAGAGTCACTGTTTATTCAGCAGGGTGAGGATCACTCACTGTGTAACTGTACAGAGTCACTGTTTATTCAGCAGGGTGAGGATCACTCACTGTGTAACTGTACAGAGTCACTGTTTATTCAGCAGGGTGAAGATCACTCACTGTGTAACTGTACAGAGTCACTGTTCATTCAGGGTGAGGATCACTCACTGTGTAACTGGACAGAGTCACTGTTTATTCAGGGTGAGGATCACTCACTGTGTAACTGTACAGTGTCACTGTTTATTCAGCAGGGTGAGGGTCACCCACTGTGTAACTGTACAGAGTCACTGTTTATTCAGGGTGAGGATCACTCACTGTGTAACTGTACAGAGTCACTGTTTATTCAGCAGGGTGAGGATCACTCACTGTGTAACTGTACAGAGTCACTGTTTATTCAGCAGGGTGAGGATCACACACTGTGTAACTGTACAGAGTCACTGTTTATTCAGCAGGGTGAGGATCACTCACTGTGTAACTGTACAGAGTCACTGTTTATTCAGCAGGGTGAGGATCACTCACTGTGTAACTGTACAGAGTCACTGTTTATTCAGGGTGAGGATCACTCACTGTTTAACTCTACAGAGTCACTGTTTATTTAGGGTGAGGATCACTCACTGTGTAACTGTACAGCGTCACTGTTTATTCAGCAGGGTGAGGGTCACCCACTGTGTAACTGTACAGAGTCACTGTTTATTCAGGGTGAGGATCACTCACTGTGTAACTGTACAGAGTCACTGTTTATTCGGGATGTGGATCACTCACTGTGTAACTGTACAGAGTCACTGTTTATTCAGCAGGGTGAGGATCACTCACTGTGTAACTGTACAGAGTCACTGTTTATTCAGGGCGAGGATTACTCACTGTGTAACTGTACAGAGTCACTGTTTATTCAGCAGGGTGTGGGTCACTCACTGTGTAACTGTACACAGTTACACAGGGCCTGTTCTGTGCTGTACTGTTCTATGTTCTATGTACAGAGTCACTGTTTATTCAGAGTGAGGATCACTCACTGTGTAACTGTACAGAGTCACTGTTTATTCAGAGTGAGGGTCACTCACTGTGTAACTGTACAGAGTCACTGTTCATTCAGGGTGAGGATCACTCACTGTGTAACTGTACAGAGTCACTGTTTATTCAGCAGGGTGAGGATCACTCACTGTGTAACTGTACCGAGTCACTGTTTATTCAGAGTGAGGCTCACTCACTGTGTAACTGTACAGAGTAGATACAGAAACCAAGGGAACAGAGTGATTATAGGCACAGAAACCAAGGGAACAGAGTGCTAATAGACGCAGAAACCAAGGGAACAGAGTGCTAATAGACACAGAAACCAAGGGAACAAAGTGCTTATAGACACAGAAACCAAGGGAACAGAGTGCTAACAGCCACAGAAACCAAGGGAACAGAGTGCTAACAGCCACAGAAACCAAGGGAACAGAGTGCTAATAGCCACAGAAACCAAGGGAACAGAGTGCTAATAGACACAGAAACCAAGGGAACAGAGTGCTAATTGACGCAGAAACCAAGGGAACAGAGTGTGAATAGACAAAGAAACCAAAGGAACAAAATACTAATAGACACAGAAACCAAGGGAACAGAGTGCTTATAGCCAAAGAAACCAAGGGAACAGAGTGCTAATAGACACAGAAACCAGGGGAACAGAGTGCTAATAGACACAGAAACCAAGGGAACAGAGTGCTAATAGACACAGAAACCAAGGGAACAGAGTGCTAATTGACGCAGAAACCAAGGGAACAGAGTGCTAATAGACACAGAATCCAGGGGAACAGAGTGCTAATTGACGCAGAAACCAAGGGAACAGAGTGCTAATAGACACAGAATCCAGGGGAACAGAGTGCTAACAGCCACAGAAACCAAGGGAACAGAGTGCTAATTGACGCAGAAACCAAGGGAACAGAGTGCTAATAGACACAGAATCCAGGGGAACAGAGTGCTAACAGCCACAGAAACCAAGGGAACAGAGTGCTAATTGACGCAGAAACCAAGGGAACAGAGTGCTAATAGACACAGAAACCAAGGGAACAGAGTGCTAATTGACGCAGAAACCAAGGGAACAGCGTGCTAATAGACGCAGAAACCAAGGGAACAGAGTGCTAATAGACACAGAAACCAAGGGAACAGAGTGCTAATAGACACAGAAACCAAGGGAACAGAGTGCTAATAGACGCAGAAACCAAGGGAACAGAGTGCTAATAGACACAGAAACCAAGGGAACAGAGTGCTAATAGACACAGAAACCAAGGGAACAGAGTGCTAATAGACACAGAAACCAAGGGAACAGAGTGCTAATGGACACAGAAACCAAGGGAACAGAGTGCTAATGGACACAGAAACCAAGGGAACAGAGTGCTTATAGACACAGAAACCAAGGGAACAGAGTGCTAATAGCCACAGAAACCAAGGGAACAGAGTGCTAATAGACACAGAAACCAAGGGAACAGTGCTAATGGACACAGAAACCAAGGGAACAGAGTGCTAATGGACACAGAAACCAAGGGAACAGAGTGCTAATGGACACAGAAACCAAGGGAACAGAGTGCTTATAGACACAGAAACCAAGGGAACAGAGTGCTAATAGACACAGAAACCAAGGGAACAGAGTGCTAACAGCCACAGAAACCAAGGGAACAGAGTGCTAATAGACGCAGAAACCAAGGGAACAGAGTGCTAACAGCCACAGAAACCAGGGGAACAGAGTGCTAATAGCCACAGAAACCAAGGGAACAGAGTGCTAATAGACGCAGAAACCAAGGGAACAGAGTGCTAACAGCCACAGAAACCAGGGGAACAGAGTGCTAATAGACACAGAAACCAAGGGAACAGAGTGCTGATAGCCACAGTAACCAAGGGAACAGAGTGCTAATAGCCACAGAAACCAAGGGAACAGAGTGCTAATAGCCACAGAAACCAAGGGAACAGAGTGCTGATAGCCACAGTAACCAAGGGAACAGAGTGCTAATAGACACAGAAACCAAGGGAACAGAGTGCTGATAGACACAGAAACCAAGGGAACAGAGTGCTAACAGCCACAGAAACCAAGGGAACAGAGTGCTTATAGACACAGAAACCAAGGGAACAGAGTGCTAATAGCCACAGAAACCAAGGGAACAGAGTGCTAACAGCCACAGAAACCAAGGGAACAGAGTGCTAATAGACGCAGAAACCAAGGGAACAGAGTGCTAACAGCCGCAGAAACCAAGGGAACAGAGTGCTAATGGACACAGAAACCAAGGGAACAGAGAGCTAATGGACAAATGAAAATGAAATGAAAATCGCATATTGTCACGAGTAGGCTTCAATGAAGTTACTGTGAAAAGCCCCTAGTCGCCACATTCCGGCGCCTGTCCGGGGACGCTGGTACGGGAAACACAGAAACCAAGGGAACAGAATGCTCATAGACACAGAAACCAAAGGAACAGAGTGCTCATAGCCACAGAAACCAAGGGAACAGAGTGCTAATAGACACAGAAACCAAGGGAACAGAGTGCTAATAGACACAGAAACCAAGGGAACAGAGTGCTGATAGACACAGAAACCAAGGGAACAGAGTGCTAATAGACACAGAAACCAAGGGAACAGAGTGCTGATAGACACAGAAACCAAGGGAACAGAGTGCTGATAGACACAGAAACCAAGGGAACAGAGTGCTAATAGACACAGAAACCAAGGGAACAGAGTGCTGATAGACACAGAAACCAAGGGAACAGAATGCTGATAGACACAGAAACCAAGGGAACAGAGTGCTAATAGACACAGAAACCAAGGGAACAGAGTGCTAATAGACACAGAAACCAAGGGAACAGAGTGCTGATAGACACAGAAACCAAGGGAACAGAGTGCTGATAGACACAGAAACCAAGGGAACAGAGTGCTAATAGACACAGAAACCAAGGGAACAGAGTGCTAATAGACACAGAAACCAAGGGAACAGAGTGCTAATACACATAGAAACCAAGGGAACAGAGTGCTGATAAACACAGAAACCAAGTGGAAAAGGCAAATGGCAGTCCCCAGAGAGAACAAAAGGTGTGAAAGGCCAAATAGCAGAGAAACTGACATCCGAGGGCCTGGTTTAGCACAGGACTAAATCGCTGGCTTTGAAAGCAGACCAAGGCAGGCCAGCAGCGTGGGTTCAATTCCCGCACCAGCCTCCCCGAACAGGTGCCAGAATGTGGCAACTAGCGGCTTTTCACAGTAACTTCATTTGAAGCCTACTCGTGACAATAAGCGATGTTCATTTCATTTTTCATGGAAGTGTGACAGATGTAGGCGTGCGGGGAAAGGGAAGGTTTACCCTCAGCCTTCATCAAAATAGTGGCCGTGGGTGGGCGAGACCCACTTCATGGAGCTCCAGTTTAACACGGTCATTTCCAAGAGCATAGCCCTGACGGTGGCGGCAGGCGCCTCGTACTGCACTGGGGGTGGCTTTTATTATCTGCCTGAGAATGAGCGGTCAGACATGAATGCACAATCTTTGGGCTCAGAGGCAAGGGAGAGCTGCCAAGTGAGCCACGGCTGATTCATGATGAAAATGTGTCCTGGCCGTGCCACGGACTCCACAGCTCATCCGGGAGAATAGATTGTTGAGAATCGGAGGGTGCCCATCTGTGACGCCCGCTCTCCCCGTCCCTGGGTCTGCTTCATAGAAATGTAGCAGGATGCAGCTGAATCAGCCGGGGGGGGGGGGGGGGGGGGGGGGGGGGGGGTTGTGACCCCAGAATCTCAGGTGCTTCCTGAGAACACAGGAAGAGGAAAGATCAGGAGCCAAGTTCTGGCTGTTTACTGTCAGACATCTGAGCTGTCGCCGTGTCGGAACTCTCCAACTGTACAGGGACGTGGGGAGGTCCATTTGAGGATGGGGAGGGAAAATATCCTGGAAATGAGGGTGAGGCTCTCAATACTCTTCTTCGCCACCTCCCCTTATTCTGAGGGAGGAGGTTAACCAGGGTCCCTGGGAGTGTTTGATGGGGACAGTGTAGAGGGAGCTTTACTCTGTATCTAACCCCGTGCTGTACCTGTCCTGGGAGTGTTTGATGGGGACAGTGTAGAGGGAGCTTTACCCTGTATCTAACCCCGTGCTGTACCTGTCCTGGGAGTGTTTGATGGGGACAGTGTAGAGGGAGCTTTACTCTGTATCTAACCCCGTGCTGTACCTGTCCTGGGAGTGTTTGATGGGGACAGTGTAGAGGGAGCTTTACTCTGTATCTAACCCCGTGCTGTACCTGTCCTGGGAGTGTTTGATGGGGACAGTGTAGAGGGAGCTTTACTCTGTATCTAACCCCGTGCTGTACCTGTCCTGGGAGTGTTTGATGGGGACAGTGTAGAGGGAGCTTTACTCTGTATCTAACCCCGTGCTGTACCTGTCCTGGGAGTGTTTGATGGGGACAGTGTAGAGGGAGCTTTACTCTGTATCTAACCCCGTGCTGTACCTGTCCTGGGAGTGTTTGATGGGGACAGTGTAGAGGGAGCTTTACTCTGTATCTAACCCCTTGCTGTACCTGCCCTGGGAGTGTTTGATGGGGACAGTGTAGAGGGAGCTTTACTCTGTATCTAACCCCGTGCTGTACCTGTCCTGGGAGTGTTTGATGGGGTCAGTGTAGAGGGAGCTTTACTCTGTATCTAACCCCGTGCTGTACCTGTCCTGGGAGTGTTTGATGGGGACAGTGTAGAGGGAGCTTTACTCTGTATCTAACCCCGTGCTGTACCTGTCCTGGGAGTGTTTGATGGGGACAGTGTAGAGGGAGCTTTACTCTGTATCTAACCCAGTGTTGTACCTGTCCTGGGAGTGTTTGATGGGGACAGTGTGGAGGATGCTTTACTCTGTATCTAACCCCGTGCTGTACCTGTCCTGGGAGTGTTTGATGGGGACAGTGTAGAGGGAGCTTTACTCTGTATCTAACCCCGTGCTGTACCTGTCCTGGGAGTGTTTGATGGGGACAGTGTAGAGGGAGCTTTACTCTGTATCTAACCCCGTGCTGTACCTGTCCTGGGAGTGTTTGATGGGGACAGTGTAGAGGGAGCTTTACTCTGTATCTAACCCCGTGCTGTACCTGTCCTGGGAGTGTTTGATGGGGACAGTGTAGAGGGAGCTTTACTCTGTATCTAACCCCGTGCTGTACCTGTCCTGGGAGTGTTTGATGGGGACAGTGTAGAGGGAGCTTTACCCTGTATCTAACCCCGTGCTGTACCTGTCCTGGGAGTGTTTGATGGGGACAGTGTAGAGGGAGCTTTACTCTGTATCTAACCCCGTGCTGTACCTGTCCTGGGAGTGTTTGATGGGGACAGTGTAGAGGGAGCTTTACTCTGTATCTAACCCCGTGCTGTACCTGTCCTGGGAGTGTTTGATGAGTGGGAGGGGGAGTGGGTTTATTAATCACATGAGCTCGGTCCGCTTCTCACGTTTTGAGTAAAGAAAGAGTAAGATTCCCTCAGGGGTGATAGTCTTCAATAATATCAATGTTCACAGTCAATCTGTGAGAGGAACATTTTAATATTTAATCTTTCTCCGCTGTTCCTGTAAGTGAAAATATTTTATTAATGGAGTAATAAAATGAACTCCAATGCATTATAATATTGGTGCAGTTCTGGTGGCATAATCTCCAGGGAAGAACTCACTGCCCTTGAGTCTTCTGGGAGTGTTTGAAGATGATGCCAGGCCGCAGGCTTTTCCGCTCCGGGGAAAGGTTAACTTGCCGCGGGCGGGCGG
>NC_052175.1:13651816-13674277 GCF_902713615.1 Scyliorhinus canicula | reverse complement strand
AACAAAGGCAGACTCGAGTGAGTGAAGTGGACAAGGAGAGCGAGAGACGGTTTATTCTGGTTGTTCCGGCAAATTGTCGCTTTGCCTGCCTATTCCTGGCAGACGTGTCCAACCAGAGGCAGTCAGAATTGGCTGGATTCCTGCCCGGATTCGCCCCTTTCTCCCGGCCCTGCTCACACCCAGGCCCCCCCACCCTGCTCCCTGAGAGCCCCCTAGCGCCAGAATCTCAGCCGGCACCCACCTCCGCAGTACCTAGATGGTGCCGCACATGTATAACAACAACAATAATCGCTGATTGTCGCAAGTAGGCTTCAATGAAGTTACTGTGAAAAGCCCCTAGTCGCCACATTCCGGCGCCTGTCCAGGGAGGCCGGTACGGGAATTGAACTGTGCTGCTGGTCTTATTCTGCATTACAAGCCAGCTGTTTAGCCCACTGTGCTGAACCAGTCCCTTACATTACAATGCATTAACACTGCAATGAAGTTACTGTGAAAAGCCCCTCGTCGCCACATTCCGGCGCCTGTTCGGGGAGGCTGGTACGGGAATTGAACCGTGCTGCTGGCATTGTTCGGCATCACAAGCCAGCTGTTTAACCCACTGTGCTGAACCAGCCCCTGTCAGGGCTGCAGTCCCTCACACGAGGCTCGGAACTATGGTCTATTCCCGGGCCTGTGAGCAACGCTGCTCCCAATTCCAACCACCATAAATAAGAACATAAGAACTAGGAGCAGGAGTCGCCCATCTGGCCCCTCGAGCCTGCTCCGCCATTCAATGAGATCATGGCTGATCTTTTGTGGACTCGGCTCCACTTTCCGGCCCGAACACCATAACCCTTAATCCCTTTATTCTTCAAAAAACAATCTATCTTTACCTTAAAAACATGTAATGAAGGAGCCTCAACTGCTTCACTGGGCAAGGAATTCCATAGATTCACAACCCTTTGGGTGAAGAAGTTCCTCCTAAACTCAGTCCTAAATCTACTTCCCCTTATTTTGAGGCTATGTCCCCTAGTTCTGCTGTCACCCGCCAGTGGAAACAACCTGCCCGCATCTATCCTATCTATTCCCTTCATAATTTTCTATGTTTCTATAAGATCCCCCCTCATCTTTCTAAATTCCAACGAGTACAGTCCCAGTCTACTCAACCTCTCCTCGTAATCCAACCCCTTCAGCTCTGGGATTAACCTAGTGAATCTCCTCTGCACACCCTCCAGTGCCAGTACGTCCTTTCTCAAGTAAGGAGACCAAAACTGAACACAATACTCCAGGTGTGGCCAGCGCTAAACAGAACGGATAACACTGAAAAGACTGTGTCGTAGAGTCAGAGAGGTCTAGCGCACAGAAAAGGGTCCTCGGCCCACCACGTCTGCGCCAGTCAAAAACCAACCACCAAACCATTCCAATCCCATTCTCCCAGCAATCGGCCCAGGGCCTTGTCTGCCCTGTGATCGCAAGTACTCATCTAAATACTTCTTAAATGTTATGGGGGTCTCTGCATCCACCTACCTTTTCAGGCAGCGAGTTCCAGACTCCCACTACCATTGACACCTCCACCAAGGGAAAAAGTTTTATTGAGGCAGAACTGGGTAGATTCTTAACAAGGTGAAAGGTCATCGGGGGATCAGCGGGAATGTGGGGTTCAATAATAAGAACAATAATGATCTTTATTCGTGTCGCAAGTCGACTTAGATTAACACCGCAATGCAGTTACTGTGAAAAGCCCCTAGTCGCCACACTCCGGCGCCTGTTCGGGTACACGGAGGGAGAATTCAGAATGTCCAATTCACCCAACAAGCACGTCTTTCAGGATTTGTGGGAGGAAGCCGGGGCACCCGGAGGAAACCCACGCAGACACGGGGGAGAACGTGCAGACTCCGCACAGACAGTGACCCGAGGCTGGGAATCGAACCTGGGACCCTGGCGCTCTGCGGTAAACCACTGTTGCACCGGTATTAGGTGATGTATGGTCGGACCTGTCCTACAGGTACGACGGTAGTCCCTGCCTGCTGGCTCCGCCCAGTAGGCGGAGTATAAATATGTGTACTCCCCGTACAGCAGCCATTTCGCCAGCTGAGGCCACACATCTTAGAGCAATAAAGCCTCAGTTGTATTCAACTCTCGTCTTTGTGCAATTGATCGTGCAGCACGCTGTGAAGCAACAGTGCTAACCGCTGTGCTACCGTGCTGCCCACGTGGAGAAGAAAACTCAGGAGCTAACACAGGAGCCCGAAAGAGAAGGTGGGACGTCAGCAGTTTGCTGGGCATAGACTCAATGGCGGAGGCCATGTGTTGTGGGTGTTATCTTGGGGGGATGTTATCAGGAGTGGAGCGAGAGGCAGATGGGGGTTCTGGGCTGGAGAAAGGAGGGGGCGGGCGTGCGCAGGAAGACGGCCATCAGCTCCTCGCATTTATTGCATACCTGGATCTCTCTGGCATGGTAGGCGATGATCAGGCCCAGCAGGATGAATGTGGACAGGCTGATAAGGCATTTCAGGGCGAGCGAATACATGGATTCCTGAAAGATAAACGATAGGCAATGTGATAAACATCGTTGTCAGATCAGATTGTCACACAGCAGAGAGCTGGAGAAGGGTGTTAGCCACTGCGTCCAGCAGAAACCCTATACACTCACCCCTCTCTTCAACACCACTTCATTGCTTGAGAAGAGCTGCCGGGATTGGCCCATCCACATACACACGGCTCTGCTGGGATCCGAGCACACACACACACACAGCTCTGTGGGATCAGAGTATACACACACACACACAGCTCTGCTGGGACCAGCACACACACACAGCTCTGTGGGATCAGCACACACACACAGCTCTGTGGGATCAGCACACACACACACAGCTCTGTGGGATCAGCACACACACACACAGCTCTGTGGGATCAGAGTATACACACAGCTCTGCTGGGACCAGCACACACACACAGCTCTGTGGGATCAGCACACACACACACAGCTCTGTGGGATCAGAGTATACACACACACAGCTCTGCTGGGACCAGTGTATACACACACACAACAGCTCTGTGGGATCAGAGTATACACACACACAGCTCTGTGGGATCAGCACACACACAGCTCTGTGGGATCAGCACACACACAGCTCTGTGGGATCAGCACACACACACACAGCTCTGTGGGATCAGCACACACACACACAGCTCTGTGGGATCAGCACACACACACACAGCTCTGTGGGATCAGCACACACACACACACACAGCTCTGCTGGGACCAGTGTATATACACACACAGCTCTGTGGGATCAGCACACACACACACAGCTCTGTGGGATCAGCACACACACACACAGCTCTGTGGGATCAGCACACACACACAGCTCTGTGGGATCAGAGTATACACACACACAGCTCTGTGGGATCAGCACACACACACAGCTCTGCTGGGATCAGCACACACACACACACACAGCTCTGCTGGGACCAGTGCACACACGGCTCTGCTGGGATCCGTGCACACACAGCTCTGCTGGGACCAGTGCACACACACACAGCTCTGCTGGAATCAGCACACTCACACACAGCTCTGCTGGAATCAGCACACACACACAGCTCTGTGGGATCAGCACACACACACACACACAGCTCTGTGGGATCAGCACACACACACACACACAGCTCTGTGGGATCAGCACACACACACACAGCTCTGTGGGATCAGCACACACACACACACACAGCTCTGTGGGATCAGCACACACACACACAGCTCTGTGGGATCAGCACACACACACAGCTCTGCTGGGATCAGCACACACACACGGCTCTGCTGGGTTCAGCACACACACACACACACACACACAGCTCTGTGGGACCAGCACACACACACAGCTCTGTGGGATCAGCACACACACACACACACACAGCTCTGCTGGGATCAGCACACACACACACACACACACAGCTCTGCTGGGATCAGCACACACACACACACACACAGCTCTGTGGGATCAGCACACACACAGCTCTGTGGGATCAGCACACACACACACACACACACACAGCTCTGCTGGGATCAGCACACACACACACACACAGCTCTGTGGGATCAGCACACACACAGCTCTGTGGGATCAGCACACACACACAGCTCTGTGGGATCAGCACACACACACACACACAGCTCTGTGGGATCAGCACACACACACAGCTCTGTGGGATCAGCACACACACACACACAGCTCTGTGGGATCAGCACACACACAGCTCTGTGGGATCAGCACACACACACACACACACACAGCTCTGCTGGGATCAGTGCACACACAGCTCTGTGGGATCAGCACACACACACAAACACACAGCTCTGTGGGACCAGCACACACACACACACAGCTCTGTGGGATCAGCACACACACACACACACAGCTCTGCTGGGATCAGCGCACACACACACACACAGCTCTGTGGGATCAGTGCGCACACACACACAGCTCTGTGGGATCAGCACACACACACACACAGCTCTGTGGGATCAGCACACAGACACACACAGCTCTGTGGGATCAGTGCGCACACACACACAGCTCTGTGGGATCCGCACACACACACACACACAGCTCTGTGGGATCAGCACACACACACAGCTCTGCTGGGATCAGCGCACACACACACACACAGCTCTGTGGGATCAGCACACACACACACACACACAGCTCTGTGGGATCAGCACACACACACACACACACACACAGCTCTGCTGGGATCAATGCGCGCACACACACACACACAGTTCTGTGGGATCAGCACACACACACACAGCTCTGCTGGGATCAGTGCACCCACACACACACAGCTCTGTGGGATCAGCACACACACACACACACACGGCTCTGCTGGGATCAGCGCACACACGCACACACAGCTCTGTGGGATCAGCACGCACACACAGCTCTGTGGGATCAGCACACACACACACACACACAGCTCTGCTGGGATCAGTGCACACACAGCTCTGTGGGATCAGCACACACACAGCTCTGCTGGGATCAGTGCCCCCCCACACACAGCTCTGTGGGATCAGCACACACACACACACACACACAGAGCTCTGTGGGATCAGCACACACACAGCTCTGTGGGATCAGCACACACACACACACACACACAGCTCTGCTGGGATCAGCACACACACACACAGCTCTGTGGGATCAGCACACACACACAGCTCTGCTGGGATCAGCGCACACACACACACACAGCTCTGTGGGATCAGTGCGCACACACACACAGCTCTGTGGGATCAGTGCGCACACACACACAGCTCTGTGGGATCAGCACACACACACACAGCTCTGTGGGATCAGCACACACACACACACAGCTCTGTGGGATCAGCACACACACACACACAGCTCTGTGGGATCAGCACACAGACACACACAGCTCTGTGGGATCAGCACACACACACACACACACACACAGCTCTGCTGGGATCAATGCACACACACACACAGTTCTGTGGGATCAGCACACACACACACAGCTCTGCTGGGATCAGTGCACCCACACACACACAGCTCTGTGGGATCAGCACACACACACACACACGGCTCTGCTGGGATCAGCACACACACACACACACACAGCTCTGTGGGATCAGCACACACACACACACACAGCTCTGTGGGATCAGCACACACACACACACACACACAGCTCTGCTGGGATCAATGCGCACACACACACACACAGTTCTGTGGGATCAGCACACACACACACAGCTCTGCTGGGATCAGTGCACCCACACACACACAGCTCTGTGGGATCAGCACACACACACACACACACACACAGCTCTGCTGGGATCAATGCACACACACACACACACACAGTTCTGTGGGATCAGTGCGCACACACACACACAGCTCTGTGGGATCAGCACACACACACACAGCTCTGCTGGGATCAGTGCACCCACACACACACAGCTCTGTGGGATCAGCACACACACACACACACGGCTCTGCTGGGATCAGCACACACACACACACACACAGCTCTGTGGGATCAGCACACACACACACACAGCTCTGTGGGATCAGCACACACACACACACACACACACAGCTCTGCTGGGATCAATGCGCACACACACACACACAGTTCTGTGGGATCAGCACACACACACACAGCTCTGCTGGGATCAGTGCACCCACACACACACAGCTCTGTGGGATCAGCACACACACACACACACGGCTCTGCTGGGATCAGCACACACACACGCACACACAGCTCTGTGGGATCAGCACACACACACACACACAGCTCTGCTGGGATCAGTGCACACACACACACACACAGCTCTGCTGGGATCAGTGCACACACAGCTCTGTGGGATCAGCACACACACACACACACACAGAGCTCTGTGGGATCAGCACACACACAGCTCTGTGGGATCAGCACACACACACACAGCTCTGCTGGGATCAGCACACACACACACACACAGCTCTGTGGGATCAGCACACACACACAGCTCTGCTGGGATCAGCGCACACACACACACACAGCTCTGTGGGATCAGTGCGCACACACACACAGCTCTGTGGGATCAGTGCGCACACACACACAGCTCTGCTGGGATCAGCACACACACACAGCTCTGCTGGGATCAGCACACATACACAGCTCTGTGGGATCAGCACACACACACACACACAGCTCTGTGGGATCAGCACACACACACACACAGCTCTGTAGGATCAGCACACAGACACACACAGCTCTGTGGGATCAGCACACAGACACACACACAGCTCTGTGGGATCAGTGCGCACACACACACACAGCTCTGTGGGATCAGCACACACACACACACAGCTCTGTGGGATCAGTGCGCACACACACACACAGCTCTGTGGGATCAGCACACACACACACACACGGCTCTGCTGGGATCAGCACACACACACACACACACACAGCTCTGTGGGATCAGCACACACACACACACACAGCTCTGTGGGATCAGCACACACACACACACACACACACAGCTCTGCTGGGATCAATGCGCACACACACACACACAGTTCTGTGGGATCAGCACACACACACACAGCTCTGCTGGGATCAGTGCACCCACACACACACAGCTCTGTGGGATCAGCACACACACACACACACGGCTCTGCTGGGATCAGCACACACACACGCACACACAGCTCTGTGGGATCAGCACACACACACACACACAGCTCTGCTGGGATCAGTGCACACACACACACACACAGCTCTGCTGGGATCAGTGCACACACAGCTCTGTGGGATCAGCACACACACACACACACACACAGCTCTGCTGGGATCAGCACACACACACACACACAGCTCTGTGGGATCAGCACACACACAGCTCTGTGGGATCAGCACACACACACACACACACACACAGCTCTGCTGGGATCAGCACACACACACACACACAGCTCTGTGGGATCAGCACACACACAGCTCTGCTGGGATCAGCGCACACACACACACACAGCTCTGTGGGATCAGTGCGCACACACACACAGCTCTGTGGGATCAGTGCGCACACACACACAGCTCTGCTGGGATCAGCACACACACACAGCTCTGCTGGTATCAGCACACATACACAGCTCTGTGGGATCAGCACACACACACACACACACAGCTCTGTGGGATCAGCACACACACACACACAGCTCTGTGGGATCAGCACACACACACACACAGCTCTGTGGGATCAGCACACAGACACACACACAGCTCTGTGGGATCAGTGCGCACACACACACACAGCTCTGTGGGATCAGCACACACACACACACACAGCTCTGTGGGATCAGTGCGCACACACACACACAGCTCTGTGGGATCAGCACACACAGAGCTCTGTGGGATCAGCACACACACACACAGCTCTGCTGGGATCAGCACACACACACACAGCTCTGCTGGGATCAGTGCCCCCCCCACACACACAGCTCTGCTGAGATCAGTGCCCCCCCCACACACAGCTCTGCTGGGATCAGTGCCCCCCCACACACACAGCTCTGCTGGGATCAGTGCCCCCCCACACACAGCTCTGCTGGGATCAGTGCCCCCCCACACACAGCTCTGCTGGGATCAGTGCCCCCCCACACACACAGCTCTGCTGGGATCAGTGCCCCCCCACACACAGCTCTGCTGAGATCAGTGCCCCCCCACACACAGCTCTGCTGGGATCAGTGCCCCCCCACACACACAGCTCTGCTGGGATCAGCGCGCACACACACACAGCTCTGCTGGGATCAGTGCACACCGGCTGAAAGCCGGCGGGACTCGGCGTTTTTACGATCACCGCTCGGCCCATACAGGCCGAAGAATCGACGGACTGGCCGCGTAGAGCGGCTCCCGACTGGCACCATGCGCCAACCATGCCGGCGCCAACGGTGACAATTCTCCTGCTCTGCGGAGTGCCGGCCTCGGAGCGGCGTGGCGCGATTCGCACCAGTCGCGGGGATTCTCCGGCCCGGACCCAGGCTGAGGGAATCCCATCCCCGATGAATCACACCTGCAGCAAAGGCCCACCCGAGCCAAGTTGAACATAAAGGTCATAGGTCAGGTGAGCTCCAGAACAGACCTTGGAGTCTCTAAGCCCTGGCCCGTCACGAATGTCTGACGGTGACAGTGAAACAATTGGCGTAAAAAAAAAACCCCACACCTGGTTTACTAATGCCCTTTAGGGGAGGGAACCCGCCGTCCTCACCCAGTCTGGCCTGGACCTGACTCCAGCAAATGTGTTTGACTCTTAAACTCCTGGGGTGGGGGGGGGGGGGGGGCTCTGAGGGAACGTGAGCCCCACCCTGGACAGGACGCAGCCCAGAATAAACAGATAGGCCCCTGGCATGAGCCAGATTCCTGAGCTGGGCTGTCGGAGGTTTCAAGGCCGGAGATCGAGGAGTTGAAATCCCAGCCCACGGAATGCGTGGCATGCCGAAACGGACAGGATTGCAGTTATCTGAGTCGCCGCTGCAATGCAGACAGTCTGATTCCCCCCGTCTGTGGGCCTGTGGCAGGTCGTGCGCTGGGGGAAACTCTCCCTGCTAACGGGTGGCAGAATTGTCAGCTCCCGGCAGGCGGCCACTCGGCCCCCCCTCGCCTCTGCGCCCCCATCCCCGCGGGAGGAATTTACCCCCCCCCCCTTCTCCCCGTGTAATCCCCACGCGCTCTTCCCTTTCTCAGCTAACAATCCGACCCCCTCCTTCACAGCCCCGATTCTCAGCTTCGATTCCCGGCTCGGGTCACCGTCTGTGTGCGGAGTCTGCACGTCCCCATCTCCTGGCCAAGCAGTCCAAGGCGAAGGATAATAGAACACCCCTTCAAAATGCATTACATATGTCCGAAGAACTAAGACCAAGAACATAAGAACTAGGAGCAGGAGTAGGCCATCTGGCCCCTCGAGCCTGCTCCGCCATTCAATCAGATCATGGCTGATCTTTTGTGGACTCAGCTCCACTTTCTGGCCCGAACACCATAACCCTTAATCCCTTTATTCTTCAAAAAACTATCAATCTTTATCTTAAAAACATTTAATGAAGGAGCCTCAACTGCTTCACTGGGCAAGGAATTCCATAGATTCACAACCCTTTGGGTGAAGAAGTTCCTCCTAAACTCAGTCCTAAATCTACTTCCCCTTATTTTGAGGCTATGCCCCCTAGTTCTGCTTTCACCTGCCAGTGGAAACAACCTGCCCGCATCTATCCTATCCATTCCGTTCATAATTTTATATGTATCTATAAGATTCCCCCCTCATCCTTCTAAATTCCAACGAGTACAGTCCCAGTCTACTCAACCTCTCTTCGTAATCCAACCCCTTCAGCTCTGGGATTAACCTAGTGAATCTCCTCTGCATACCCTCCAGCGCCAGTACGTCCTTTCTCAGGTGAGGAGACCAAAACTGGACACAATACTCCAGGTGTGGCCTCACTAACACCTTATACAATTGCAGCATAACCTCCCTAGTCTTAAACTCCATCCTTCTAGCAATGAAGGACAAAATTCCATTTGCCTTCTTAATCACCTGTTGCACCTGTAAACCAACTTTCTGCGACTCATGCACTAGCACACCCAGGTCTCTCTGCATAGCGGCATGCTTTAATATTTTATCATTTAAATAATAATCCCTTTTGCTGTTATTCCTACCAAAATGGATAACCTCACATTTGTCAACATTGTATTCCATCTGCCAGACCCTAGCCCATTCACTTAACCTATCCAAATCCCTCTGCAGACTTCCAGTATCCTCTGCACTTTTCGCTTTACCACTTATCTTAGTGTCGTCTGCAAACTTGGACACATTGGTCTTGTTCCCCTGTAATTCAATTCGAATCACACCATACTAACATCTCAAAATTCTTCACGTGAATATTTGAATGGAATGATGCAGCTAAACCCCAAAGCAGCCCGGGAAGTGGCCATTGTTTTGGTCTGGTTGGTTAGTTGTGGGATTAATGTTGAGCAGACAGAACTCCCCTGCCTTACTCCAAGGGCTGGGTCAGCTTCTGCATCCATCTGAACAGGCGACAGAGCCTGGGTTACAATATCATCTGGGAGAGTGACCCTCTGACAGTGCGGAGCTGCCTCAGTACTGACCCTCTGACAGTGCGGCGCTCCCTCAGTACTGACCCTCTGACAGTGCGGCACTCCCTCAGTACTGACCCTTTGACAGTGCGGCACTCCCTCAGTACTGACCCTCTGACAGTGCGGCGCTCCCTCAGTACTGACCCTCTGACAGTGCGGCGCTCCCTCAGTACTGACCCTCTGACAGTGTGGCGCTCCCTCAGTACTGACCCTCTGACAGTGCGGCACTCCCCCAGTACTGACCCTCTGACAGTGCGGCACTCCCTCAGTACTGACCCTCTGACAGTGCGGCACTCCCTCAGTACTGACCCTCTGACAGTGCGGCACTCCCTCAGTACTGACCCTCTGACAGTGCGGCACTCCCTCAGTACTGACCCTCCCACAGTGCAGCACTCCCTCAGTACTGACCCTCTGACAGTGCGGCACTCGCTCAGTACTGACCCTCGGACAGTGCGGCGCTCCCTCAGTACTGACCCTTGGACAGTGCGGCGTTCCCTCAGTACTGACCCTCGGACAGTGCGGCGCTCCCTCAGTACTGACCCTCGGACAGTGCGGCACTCCCTCAGTACTGACCCTCTGACAGTGCGGCACACCCTCAGTACTGACCCTCTGACAGTGCGGCGCTCCCTCAGTACTGACCCTCTGACAGTGCGGCGCTCCCTCAGTACTGACCCTTGGACATTGCGGCGCTCCCTCAGTACTGACCCTCTGACAGTGTGGCACTCCCTCAGTACTGACCCTCCCACAGTGCGGCACTCCCTCAGTACTGACCCTCTGACAGTGCGGCACTCCCTCAGTACTGGCCCTCTGACAGTGCGGCGCTCCCTCAGTACTGACCCTCTGACAGTGCGGCACTCCCTCAGTACTGACCCTCTGACAGTGCGGCGCTCCCTCAGTACTGACCCTCTGACAGTGCGGCGCTCCCTCAATACTGACCCTCTGACAGTGCGGCGCTCCCTCAGTACTGACCCTCTGACAGTGCAGCACTCCCTCAGTACTGACCCTCTGACAGTGCGGCACTCCCTCAGTACTGACCCTCTGACAGTGCGGCACTCCCTCAGTACTGACCCTCTGACAGTGCGGCACTCCCTCAGTACTGACCCTCTGACAGTGCAGCACTCCCTCAGTACTGACCCTCTGACAATGCGGCACTCCCTCAGTACTGACCCTCTGACAGTGAGGCACTCCCTCAGTACTGACCCTTTGACAGTGCGGCACTCCCTCAGTACTGACTCTCTGACAGTGCGGCACTCCCTCAGTACTGACCCTCTGACAGTGCAGCACTCCCTCAGTACTGACCCTCTGACAGTGCGGCACTCCCTCAGTACTGACCCTTTGACAGTGCAGCACTCCCTCAGTACTGACCCTCCCACAGTGCGGCGCTCCCTCAGCACTGACCCTCCCACAGTGCGGCACCCCCTCAGTACTGACCCTCTGACAGTGCGGCGCTCCCTCAGTACTGACCCTCTGACAGTGCAGCACTCCCTCAGTACTGACCCTCCCACAGTGCAGCGCTCCCTCAGTACTGACCCTCTGACAGTGCGGAGCTCCCTCAGTACTGACCCTCTGACAGTGCAGCACTCCCTCAGTACTGACCCTCCCACAGTGCGGCACTCCCTCAGTACTGACCCTCTGACAGTGCAGCGCTCCCTCAGCACTGACCCTCTGACAGTGCGACACTCCCTCAGTACTGACCCTCTGACAGTGCGCCGCTCCCTCAGTACTGACCCTCTGACAGTGCGGCACTCCCTCAGTACTGACCCTCTGACAGTGCGGCACTCCCTCAGTACTGACCCTCTGACAGTGCGACGCTCCCTCAGTACTGACCCTCTGACAGTGCGGCGCTCCCTCAGCACTGACCCTCTGACAATGCGGCACTCCCTCAGTACTGACCCTCTGACAGTGCACACTCCCTCAGTACTGACCCTCTGACAGTGCTGCACTCCCTCAGTACTGACCCTCTGACAGTGCGGCGCTCCCTCAGTACTGACCCTCTGACAGTGCAGCACTCCCTCAGTACTGACCCTCCCACAGTGCAGCGCTCCCTCAGTACTGACCCTCTGACAGTGCGGAGCTCCCTCAGTACTGACCCTCTGACAGTGCAGCACTCCCTCAGTACTGACCCTCCCACAGTGCGGCACTCCCTCAGTACTGACCCTCTGACAGTGCAGCGCTCCCTCAGTACTGACCCTCTGACAGTGCGACACTCCCTCAGTACTGACCCTCTGACAGTGCGCCGCTCCCTCAGTACTGACCCTCTGACAGTGCGGCACTCCCTCAGTACTGACCCTCTGACAGTGCGGCACTCCCTCAGTACTGACCCTCAGACAGTGCGGCGCTCCCTCAGTACTGACCCTCTGACAGTGCAGCACTCCCTCAGTACTGACCCTCTGACAGTGCGGCACTCGCTCAGTACTGACCCTCGGACAGTGCGGCGCTCCCTCAGTACTGACCCTTGGACAGTGCGGCGTTCCCTCAGTACTGACCCTCGGACAGTGCGGCGCTCCCTCAGTACTGACCCTCGGACAGTGCGGCACTCCCTCAGTACTGACCCTCTGACAGTGCGGCACACCCTCAGTACTGACCCTCTGACAGTGCGGCACTCCCTCAGTACTGACCCTCAGACAGTGCGGCGCTCCCTCAGTACTGACCCTCTGACAGTGCAGCACTCCCTCAGTACTGACCCTCTGACAGTGCGGCACTCGCTCAGTACTGACCCTCGGACAGTGCGGCGCTCCCTCAGTACTGACCCTTGGACAGTGCGGCGTTCCCTCAGTACTGACCCTCTGACAGTGCGGCGCTCCCTCAGTACTGACCCTCGGACAGTGCGGCACTCCCTCAGTACTGACCCTCTGACAGTGCGGCACACCCTCAGTACTGACCCTCTGACAGTGCGGCGCTCCCTCAGTACTGACCCTCTGACAGTGCGGCGCTCCCTCAGTACTGACCCTTGGACAGTGCGGCGCTCCCTCAGTACTGACCCTCTGACAGTGTGGCACTCCCTCAGTACTGACCCTCCCACAGTGCGGCACTCCCTCAGTACTGACCCTCTGACAGTGCGGCACTCCCTCAGTACTGGCCCTCTGACAGTGCGGCGCTCCCTCAGTACTGACCCTCTGACAGTGCGGCACTCCCTCAGTACTGACCCTCTGACAGTGCGGCGCTCCCTCAGTACTGACCCTCTGACAGTGCGGCGCTCCCTCAATACTGACCCTCTGACAGTGCGGCGCTCCCTCAGTACTGACCCTCTGACAGTGCAGCACTCCCTCAGTACTGACCCTCTGACAGTGCGGCACTCCCTCAGTACTGACCCTCTGACAGTGCGGCACTCCCTCAGTACTGACCCTCTGACAGTGCGGCACTCCCTCAGTACTGACCCTCTGACAGTGCAGCACTCCCTCAGTACTGACCCTCTGACAATGCGGCACTCCCTCAGTACTGACCCTCTGACAGTGAGGCACTCCCTCAGTACTGACCCTCTGACAGTGCGGCACTCCCTCAGTACTGACTCTCTGACAGTGCGGCACTCCCTCAGTACTGACCCTCTGACAGTGCAGCACTCCCTCAGTACTGACCCTCTGACAGTGCGGCACTCCCTCAGTACTGACCCTTTGACAGTGCAGCACTCCCTCAGTACTGACCCTCCCACAGTGCGGCGCTCCCTCAGCACTGACCCTCCCACAGTGCGGCACCCCCTCAGTACTGACCCTCTGACAGTGCGGCGCTCCCTCAGTACTGACCCTCTGACAGTGCAGCACTCCCTCAGTACTGACCCTCCCACAGTGCAGCGCTCCCTCAGTACTGACCCTCTGACAGTGCGGAGCTCCCTCAGTACTGACCCTCTGACAGTGCAGCACTCCCTCAGTACTGACCCTCCCACAGTGCGGCACTCCCTCAGTACTGACCCTCTGACAGTGCAGCGCTCCCTCAGCACTGACCCTCTGACAGTGCGACACTCCCTCAGTACTGACCCTCTGACAGTGCGCCGCTCCCTCAGTACTGACCCTCTGACAGTGCGGCGCTCCCTCAGTACTGACCCTCTGACAGTGCGGCGCTCCCTCAGTACTGACCCTCTGACAGTGCGGCACTCCCTCAGTACTGACCCTCTGACAGTGCAGCACTCCCTCAGTACTGACCCTCTGACAGTGCAGCACTCCCTCAGTACTGACCCTCTGACAGTGCGGCACTCCCTCAGTACTGACCCTCTGACAGTGCGGCACTCCCTCAGTACTGACCCTCTGACAGTGCGGCACTCCCTCAGTACTGACCCTCTGACAGTGCGGCACTCCCTCAGTACTGACCCTCTGACAGTGCGGCACTCCCTCAGTACTGACCCTCTGACAGTGCAGCGCTCCCTCAGTACTGACCCTCCCACAGTGAGGCACTCCCTCAGTACTGACCCTCCCACAGTGCAGGCACTCCCCTCAGTACTGACCCTCTGACAGTGCGGAGCTCCCTCAGTACTGACCCTCTGACAGTGCAGCACTCCCTCAGTACTGACCCTCTGACAGTGCGGCACTCCCTCAGTACTGACCCTCAGACAGTGCGGCGCTCCCTCAGTACTGACCCTCTGACAGTGCAGCACTCCCTCAGTACTGACCCTCTGACAGTGCGGCACTCGCTCAGTACTGACCCTCGGACAGTGCGGCGCTCCCTCAGTACTGACCCTTGGACAGTGCGGCGTTCCCTCAGTACTGACCCTCTGACAGTGCGGCGCTCCCTCAGTACTGACCCTCTGACAGTGCGGCACTCCCTCAGTACTGACCCTCTGACAGTGCGGCACACCCTCAGTACTGACCCTCTGACAGTGCGGCACTCCCTCAGTACTGACCCTCAGACAGTGCGGCGCTCCCTCAGTACTGACCCTCTGACAGTGCAGCACTCCCTCAGTACTGACCCTCTGACAGTGCGGCACTCCCTCAGTACTGACCCTCGGACAGTGCGGCGCTCCCTCAGTACTGACCCTTGGACAGTGCGGCGTTCCCTCAGTACTGACCCTCGGACAGTGCGGCGCTCCCTCAGTACTGACCCTCGGACAGTGCGGCACTCCCTCAGTACTGACCCTCTGACAGTGCGGCACTCCCTCAGTACTGGCCCTCTGACAGTGCGGCGCTCCCTCAGTACTGACCCTCTGACAGTGCGGCACTCCCTCAGTACTGACCCTCTGACAGTGCGGCGCTCCCTCAGTACTGACCCTCTGACAGTGCGGCGCTCCCTCAATACTGACCCTCTGACAGTGCGGCGCTCCCTCAGTACTGACCCTCTGACAGTGCAGCACTCCCTCAGTACTGACCCTCTGACAGTGCGGCACTCCCTCAGTACTGACCCTCTGACAGTGCGGCACTCCCTCAGTACTGACCCTCTGACAGTGCGGCACTCCCTCAGTACTGACCCTCTGACAGTGCAGCACTCCCTCAGTACTGACCCTCTGACAATGCGGCACTCCCTCAGTACTGACCCTCTGACAGTGAGGCACTCCCTCAGTACTGACCCTCTGACAGTGCGGCACTCCCTCAGTACTGACCCTCTGACAGTGCGGCACTCCCTCAGTACTGACCCTCCACAGTGCAGCACTCCCTCAGTACTGACCCTCTGACAGTGCGGCACTCCCTCAGTACTGACCCTCGACAGTGCGGCACTCCCTCAGTACTGACCCTCCCACAGTGCGGCGCTCCCTCAGTACTGACCCTCCCACAGTGCGGCACCCCCTCAGTACTGACCCTCTGACAGTGCGGCGCTCCCTCAGTACTGACCCTCTGACAGTGCAGCACTCCCTCAGTACTGACCCTCCCATAGTGCGGCGCTCCCTCAGTACTGACCCTCTGACAGTGCGGTGCTCCCTCAGTACTGACCCTCTGACAGTGCAGCACTCCCTCAGTACTGACCCTCTCACAGTGCGGCACTCCCTCAGTACTGACCCTCTTGACAGTGCAGCGCGACCTCAGTACTGACCCTCTGACAATGCGGCACTCCCTCAGTACTGACCCTCTGACAGTGCGCCGCTCCCTCAGTACTGACCCTCTGACAGTGCGGCACTCCCTCAGTACTGACCCTCTGACAGTGCGGCGCTCCCTCAGTACTGACCCTCTGACAATGCGGCACTCCCTCAGTACTGACCCTCTGACAGTGCAGCGCTCCCTCAGCACTGACCCTCTGACAGTGCGACACTCCCTCAGTACTGACCCTCTGACAGTGCGCCGCTCCCTCAGTACTGACCCTCTGACAGTGCGGCACTCCCTCAGTACTGACCCTCTGACAGTGCGGCGCTCCCTCAGTACTGACCCTCTGACAATGCGGCACTCCCTCAGTACTGACCCTCTGACAGTGCTGCACTCCCTCAGTACTGACCCTCTGACAGTGCGGCGCTCCCTCAGTACTGACCCTCTGACAGTGCAGCACTCCCTCAGTACTGACCCTCCCACAGTGCAGCGCTCCCTCAGTACTGACCCTCTGACAGTGCGGAGCTCCCTCAGTACTGACCCTCTGACAGTGCAGCACTCCCTCAGTACTGACCCTCCCACAGTGCGGCACTCCCTCAGTACTGACCCTCTGACAGTGCAGCGCTCCCTCAGTACTGACCCTCTGACAGTGCGACACTCCCTCAGTACTGACCCTCTGACAGTGCGCCGCTCCCTCAGTACTGACCCTCTGACAGTGCGGCACTCCCTCAGTACTGACCCTCTGACAGTGCGGCACTCCCTCAGTACTGACCCTCAGACAGTGCAGCACTCCCTCAGTACTGACCCTCTGACAGTGCAGCACTCCCTCAGTACTGACCCTCTGACAGTGCGGCTCTCCCTCAGTACTGACCCTCTGACAGTGCAGCACTCCCTCAGTACTGGCCCTCTGACAGTGCAGTACTCCCTCAGTACTGACCCTCTGACAGTGCGGCACTCCCTCAGTACTGACCCTCCCACAGTGCGGCACTCCCTCAGTACTGACCCTCTGACAGTGCGGCACTCCCTCAGTACTGACCCTCTGACAGTGCGGCACTCCCTCAGTACTGACCCTCTGACAGTGCAGCACTCCCTCAGTACTGACTCTCTGACAGTGCGGCTCTCCCTCAGTACTGACCCCCTGACAGTGCGGCACTCCCTCAGTACTGACCCTCTGACAGTGCGGCACTCCCTCAGTACTGACCCTCTGACAGTGCGGCACTCCCTCAGTGCTGACCCTCTGACAGTGCAGCACTCCCTCAGTACTGACTCTCTGACAGTGCGGCTCTCCCTCAGTACTGACCCCCTGACAGTGCGGCACTCCCTCAGTACTGACCCTCTGACAGTGCGGCACTCCCTCAGTACTGACCCTCTGACAGTGCGGCACTCCCTCAGTACTGACCCTCTGACAGTGCAGCACTCCCTCAGTACTGACCCTCTGACAGTGCAGCACTCCCTCAGTACTGACCCTCTGACAGTGCGGCACTCCCTCAGTACTGACCCTCCCACAGTGCGGCACTCCCTCAGTACTGACCCTCTGACATTCCTACCCCAGCAGTGTGAGACAAATGCCTCGGCTGCGCAAAAACCCTCGTACGGCAAAGCACTTCAGCCGGGGGCCATTAAAGGCGCTGTGTCAAGATAATTAATGAATGGTCCAAAATAATGTAGTGCGTATTTGGGCCTTTGATATCTTTATTTCCCCCAGAATTATCAGTGTAAAGTTTCCTCTCTGTCTGTCTGTGGCGATGACAGATTAATCGTCATGGGGAGGTTCTGGGCCTGGTAAACCCATCCAGGAGATTTCGACTCAAATGTGTCTGTTTCCAGCAATCGACAGTGCCCACATCACCCAGATTTGCAGTGTTCGCAGGTCGCTGTTCCGCCAACGTGGTCAGCGATTGATGCTCGCCCACCGCCCCTGGATTGATGTGTCCACAGGCTTAATCTCGAGATCAGGAGATGCTTTGAAAAAAAATCAAGAGATCTCTGTTCCGATCAAATGAGTTCAGCTGTTTGTTGTGTCGAAATACAATCCTCTTAAAGCCGGGCCGCCCTCCGCCAGGCCTGAGAGAAGCTGAAAGGAGACTGGGGTGTGTCAACAAAACGAACCTGCCCAGTCCCTCGCCCCGCCGTCACTCGCCCACCCCTTCCGACTGGACTGATGTGGTGCAAGGAGGGAGGAAGAGTTGAATTTAGGTCGCAGCGAGCCGAGAACGATCGTGGAATCACTGAATCCTCGCCGTGCAGAAGGAGGCCATTCGGCCCATCGAGTCTGCACCGGCCCTCCGAAAAAGCGCCCCCCCCCCCACTCCGCCCCCCACCCCTCCCTGCAGCTACACCTAACCTACATAACTTTGTGACATCAAGGGGGCAATTGTAGCGCGGCTGATTGGCCCAACCTGCAGATCGGGGCAGCACGGTCACGCAGTGTTTAGCACTGTTGCTTCACAGCTCCAGGGATCCGGGTTCGATTCCCGGCTTGGGTCACTGCCTGTGCGGAGTCTGCACCTTCTCCCCCCCCCCCCCCGTGTCTTGCGTGGGTTTCCTCCGGGGTGCTCCGGTTTCCTCCCGAAAGACGTGCTTGTTGGGTGAATTGGGACATTCTGAATTCTCCCTCTGTGTAGAATCACAGAATTTACCGTGCGGAAGGGGGCCATTCGGCCCATCGAGTCCGCGCCGGCCCTTGGCAAGAGGACCCTACCTAAGCCCCCACCTCCACACCACCCCCGTAACCCAGCAACCCCACCGAACCTTTTTCTTTCGACACTAAGGGCAATTTAGCACGGCCAATCCACCTAATCTGCACATCTTTGGACTGTGGGAGGAAACCGGAGCACCCGGAGGAAACCCACGCACACACACGGGGAGGACGTGCAGACTCCGCACAGACAGTGACCCAAGCCGGGAATCGAACCCGGGACCCTGGAGCTGTGAAGATGTTTAATAGGTCACTCCTGCCCAGCCCAGCTGCTCCTCATCCAGCCTCTCCTTACCTCCCAGCTCGATAGCTGTTGCCTTTATCTGTAGCACATCACCTCACCCCACAGCCCAAGAACACAGAGTACAAGATTGTTTGGCCCAATCCCATCAAGTTCATCTCCTGCGTGGTGTCAGGGAAACTTGGCCGGGAGGGAGCTCAGGACTGGGGGGTGGGGGGGGGGGGGGGGGGGGAACCATGACTGCCTTTCACCTATTCCTCTTAGCCGATTGACATAGCATTGAAAAGTAGTACTATATCCAGGGTCCTCGACTGATAACCGTATCGTGGACTTAATCCCATTCTACCCTCCCTATCTCTGTAACCTCCTCCAGCCCCTACACCCCCTCCCTATCTCTGTAACCTCCTCCAGCCCCTACACCCCCTCCCTATCTCTGTAACCTCCTCCAGCCCCTACACCCCCTCCCTATCTCTGTAACCTCCTCCAGCCCCTACACCCCCTCCCTATCTCTGTAACCTCCTCCAGCCCCTACACCCCCTCCCTATCTCTGTAACCTCCTCCAGCCCCTACACCCCCTCCCTATCTCTGTAACCTCCTCCAGCCCCTACACCCCTCCCTATCTCTGTAACCTCCTCCAGCTCCTACACCCCCTCCCTATCTCTGTAACCTCCTCCAGCCCCCACACCCCCTCCCTATCTCTGTAACCTCCTCCAGCCCCTACACCCCCTCCCTATCTCTGTAACCTCCTCCAGCCCCTACACCCTCCTCCCTATCTCTGTAACTTCCTCCAGCCCCCACACCCCCTCCCAATCTCTGTAACCTCCTCCAGCCCCTACACCCCCTCCCTATCTCTGTAACCTCCTCCAGCCCCTACACCCCCTCCCTATCTCTGTAACCCCCACCAGCTCCCTACACCCCCTCCCTATCTCTGTAACCCCCTCCAGCCCCCTACACCCCCTCCCTATCTCTGTAACCTCCTCCAGCCCCTACACCCCCTCCCTATCTCTGTAACCTCCTCCAGCCCCTACACCCTCCTCCCTATCTCTGTAACTTCCTCCAGCCCCCACACCCCCTCCCAATCTCTGTAACCTCCTCCAGCCCCTACACCCCCTCCCTATCTCTGTAACCTCCTCCAGCCCCCTACACCCCCTCCCTATCTCTGTAACCCCCACCAGCTCCCTACACCCCCTCCCTATCTCTGTAACCCCCTCCAGCCCCCTACACCCCCTCCCTATCTCTGTAACCTCCTCCAGCCCCTACACCCCCTCCCTATCTCTGTAACTTCCTCCAGCCCCTACACCCCCTCCCTATCTCTGTAACCTCCTCCAGCCCCCTACACTCCTCCCTATCTCTGTAACCTCCTCCAGCCCCTACACCCCCTCCCTATCTCTGTAACCTCCTCCAGCCCCTACACCCCCTCCCTATCTCTGTAACCTCCTCCAGCCCCTACACCCCCTCCCTATCTCTGTAACCTCCTCCAGCCCCCTACACCCCCTCCCTATCTCTGTAACCTCCTCCAGCCCTACACCCCCTCCCTATCTCTGTAACCTCCTCCAGCCCCTACACCCCCTCCCTATCTCTGTAACCTCCTCCAGCCCCTACACTCCCCTCCCTATCTCTGTAACCTCCTCCAGCCCCTACACCCCCCTCCCTATCTCTGTAACCTCCTCCAGCCCCTACACCCCCTCCCTATCTCTGTAACCTCCTCCAGCCCCTACACCCCCCTCCCATCTCTGTAACCTCCTCCAGCCCCTACACCCCCCTCCCTATCTCTGTAACCTCCTCCAGCCCCTACACCCCCCTCCCTATCTCTGTCACCTCCTCCAGCCCCTACACCCCCTCCCTATCTCTGTAACCCCCTCCAGCCCCTACACCCCCTCCCTATCTCTGTAACCTCCTACAGCCACACCCCTCCCTATCTCTGTAACCTCCTCCAGCCCCTACACCCCCTCCCTATCTCTGTAACCCCTCCAGCCCCTACACCCCTCCCTATCTCTGTAACCTCCCTCCAGCCCCTACACCCCCTCCCTATCTCTGTAACCTCCTCCAGCCCCTACACCCCCTCCCTATCTCTGTAACCTCCTCCAGCCCCCACACCCCTCCCTATCTCTGTAACCTCCTACAGTCCCTCCCTATCTCTGTAACCTCCTACACCCCCTCCCTATCTCTGTAACCTCCTCCAGCCCCTACACCCCCTCCCTATCTCTGTAACCTCCTCCAGCCCCCTACACCCCCTCCCTATCTCTGTAACCTCCTCCAGCCCCCTACACCCCCTCCCTATCTCTGTAACCTCCTCCAGCCCAACAACCCTCCAAGACCTCCGCCGTCCAGCAATCTGGCCCACCGTGTGGGCGGCCATACTTTCAGCAGCCTGCGGTCCGGGGGGGGGCGGGGTGGGGGGGGGGGGGGGGGTGGGGGGGCTCAGCTCCTGGCTCTCCCCCCCAGAACAGTGCTCCTGAATATCGTTTCTCTTTAATATTGCATGCGGCCCGGTGGGGAGATGTACCGTCCGGCTGCCTTCGTCTGAAGCATTTTGAGAGATTTTGGGCGGGATTCTCTCAGCCCGGGGGGGGGCCGGGCCGGAGAATCCCCACGACGGACGCGAATCGCGCCACGCCCGCTCCGACGCCGGCACGCGATTCGGACGGAGAATCGGCGACATCAGCTCCGCCGCGGGATGTCGCCAAAACTGGCGAGACCCGCTGGCGCCGTTCTCATCTGCTCTCAGCCGGCGGGAACTCGGCCTGGAAGGGCCGGGGTGGAGGGCGGGGGGCGGGAGGGGCCTCCGATGCGGCCCTAAATCTGGTAAGACACTCGGACATTCCTGTACAGACAGGGGTTCACTAAACTCAGGTTCCTGCCGCTCACGCACAAGCGACGCAAATCCGGCTGCAACCTCACTGTTTGACAGTACGGGCTGAAGGGGCTGAATGGCCTCCCCTTCTTTCGTTGCC
>NC_052175.1:13583684-13651316 GCF_902713615.1 Scyliorhinus canicula | reverse complement strand
GCTCTGGCCACAATCACATATCTACCCCCCTGATCTGCCACCACCTTCTTTAGCATAAATGCTTCACAGCTCCAGGGTCCCAGGTTCGATTCCCGGCTGGGTCACTGTCTGTGTGGAGTCTGCACGTCCTCCCCCTGTGTGCGTGGGTTTCCTCCGGGTGCTCCGGTTTCCTCCCACAGTCCAAAGATGTGCGGGTTAGGTGGATTGGCCATGCTAAATTGCCCGTAGTGTCCTAATAAAAGTAAGGTTAAGGGGGGGGTTGTTGGGTTACGGGTATAGGGTGGATACGTGGGTTTGAGTGGGGTGATCATGGCTCGGCACAACATTGAGGGCCGAAGGGCCTGTTCTGTGCTGTACTGTTCTATGTTCTATGTTCTATCTGGAAGCGTACCCTTTTGCTGACCATTACCGCTACCCCTCGAGCCCTTCCATCAAATCCAGAGTGAAACACTGACTAACCCAACCTTTTTAAGTCTCACCTGGTCCTTCACCCTCAGGCGAGTCTCCTGCAGCATTGCCACATCGGCTTTCAGACTTTTAAGGTGCGCAAGCACCCTTGACCTCTTGACCGGACCTCCTCGCCCTCTCACGGTCCACGTGACTATCCTTACTGGGGGTCTCTCACCCCCACCCCCCCACCTTTCTTATCCACCATCAACATAACACCGGGCCCTGCCCCATAAGCCTGACCCGCCCCTGTCCATTGTTAACATTTATTTGGCTAATGGTAAAATTCTTGGTAGTGTGGATGAGCAGAGGGATCTCGGTGTCCATGTACATAGATCCCTGAAAGTTGCCACCCAGGTTGATAGGGTTGTGAAGAAGGCCTATGGTGTGTTGGCCTTTATTGGTAGAGGGATTGAGTTCCGGAGCCATGAGGTCATGTTGCAGTTGTACAAAACTCTAGTACGGCCGCATTTGGAGTATTGCGTACAGTTCTGGTCGCCTCATTATAGGAAGGACGTGAAAGCTTTGGAACGGGTGCAGAGGAGATTTACCAGGATGTTGCCTGGTATGGAGGGAAAATCTTATGAGGAAAGGCTGATGGACTTGAGGTTGTTTTCGTTAGAGAGAAAAAGGTTAAGAGGTGACTTAATAGAGGCATACAAATGATCAGAGGGTTAGATAGGGTTGGACAGCGAGAGCCTTCTCCCGCGGATGGAGGTGGCTAGCACGAGGGGACATCGCCTTAAATTGAGGGGTAATAGATATAGGACAGAGGTCAGAGGTGGGTTTTTTACGCAAAGAGTGGTGAGGCCGTGGAATGCCCTACCTGCAACAGTAGTGAACTCGCCAACATTGAGGGCATTTAAAAGTTTATTGGATAAGCATATGGATGATAAGGGCATAGTGTAGGTTAGATGGCCATTAGTTTTTTTCCATGTCGGTGCAACATCGAGGGCCGAAGGGCCTGTACTGCGCTGTATCGTTCTATGTATAACCCCTTCCCCCCCCCTCCCGAAAAAACACCCCTACCTTTCCCCCAGAAACAACATCCCCCAGCATCCAACCCTTCCTCCCCCCCCCTCTCGCTCGTCTCTTAGGCCCATTGACGCCTGCTATCCAGGCCCCAATGTCCGCAGCCCTCCTCTCCTCCCACCTCCGTTCACTAGCTGACTTTAGCTAGCTAGAGCGGGTGCCCCCCCCCCCCTCCCCCCTCCCCCCTCCCCTTCCCCCGGCCAAGACATATCCTCCCCTTCCACCCAGTCCCAGAGAAAGAAACAACAAAACAAACCCAACAATCCAACCCCTACAATTCACTAACATAACATTTAACCGTCGCAACAGAGCCCCCATCAACCCACCATTACCTTAAACTCTATAACAATACAAAGAGAAGTGGATTACGATTCAAATCCGGAAAAGGAAAGTTATAACATTTATACATTTTCCGGCTGTTCAAACACAGTCCACAGTCTCTCTTCCAGCTCCGCTCTTCATGTCTGTCCCAAGCCTTCTGCCCTCACGAATGCCTCAGCCGCATCCGCTGTCTCAAAATAAAAGTCTTTGCCGCTGTACGTTACCCTCAACCTTGCTGGGTACACCATACCAAACCGTACCCCCTTGTACAGCGTCGCCTTCACTCGCCCAAACGCCGCTCGTCTTTGCCAACTCCACCGTCAAGTCCAAACAAATCCAAACCAATCCAATCCAAGTCCTGGTAGATCCGGACCGTAGTCCCATCCCACAGCACCTCCCGCTTCTGCTTCGCCCAGTTTAATACCTTCTCCTTCACGCAAAACTTCTGGAAGCAGATAATTACTGCTCTTGGCGGCTTGTTCACTTTGGGCTTCGGCCTTAATGACCGATGGGCCGAACGTCTAGTTCGTACCGGAAGGGGTTCTCACCCTCCCCCATCAGCTCCGCCAACTTCTTAGCCAAGTATTGTGTCGGCCTTGGGCCCTCTGTCCCTTCGGGCAAGCCCACAGCTCTCAAATTGTGCCACCTTGGGCGGTTTTCCAAGTCTTCCAGCTTTGCTCGGAGACTATTAATCTCCACAGCCCTCCGCAACTCATCTCCCATCGAGGTGACCTGGTCGCTGTGTCGTGACGCGGCTTCCTCCACTTCTTTCACCTTCTCGCCCTGCTCTCTCACCTCGGACGATGCCTTTGCTACCGCCACCCTTCAGCGGGGCGATTATCGGGGCGATTGCCTCCTCCCCCGGTAACTTCAATGCGGCCGCTGTCTTTCCAGCTCCCCCGCCATCATCACGGCCTCCTTCTCCACCGTAAATAGTGCGGCCCCGCTTTGCAGTTCGGCTTCCGCCATCCTATCACCGCTTTTATTAGTCTTCTCCTTCAGCGTTTCCCCCTTTCTCCGACGCTGCTTTACGCATCCTTTAGCGGCTTATTGTTTTCCACTTTCTTTCTCTTCTCCTCTCCCTCCACCCTTCTGTCCTTCATCAATCTGAATTATTCTTTTTTAAAAGACAAAGGGGAGGGGGGAAAAAACTTCGGTTTTTAAACTGGCCCAGCTGGCTGCTGGTGACGGCCCCAAAGGCCGACGGTAGTCGGGGGGGGGGGGGGGGGGGGGGGTTCGTCGAAACTCTGGGATTGCCCCGAAATCGCCACGACTCGCGCCCACCGGCGGGAGCTCTTTGCGCTACGGCCGCCTCCAACCCACCTGACCCGAACATCTTTGGACTGTGGGAGGAAACCTGAGCACCCGGAGGGAAACCCACGCACACACGGGGAGGACGTGCAGTCTCCGCACAGACAGTGACCCGAGCCGGGAATCGAACCTGGGACCCTGGAGCCGTGAAGCCCACAGTGCCATCCACTTGTGCTACCGTGCCGCACACAAAGGGGACAGGAGGTGCGCAGGGAACCCAAGGGAATCGCAGAGGGAGACATGAGGGGGTAAAAGGTGACGAGGGGAGGGGGCAGGAGGCACAGTGGTATGACACCCAGGGCAAAAAATTGGTGCCAGGGAAGAACCAGACTACGAACAGGGGAGGGCGGAAGGAGAGAATGTATGTAAAAATCTGTAAATAAGAAACGTCACAACGTATAAATATCAGCTGCTCTATTGTCAAGTTGTTATTCTGCAAAAACTGGAAAATGCCAATAAAAATATATTTTTTAAAAAGGCCTATCTTTTCTTTCTTAACCAGTCCTCAATATTCCTAGACATCCAGCGTGCCAGGGATTGTTTCTTAGAGCAATATTCTACGGACCCAACCAGGGAGCAGACTATTTTGAATTTAGTATCGTCTAACGAAGAAGGTCTGTTAAATAGTCTTGTTGTTAAGGATCCTCTTGGAAGGAGTGATCACAGCATGGTAGAATTTCGAATTCAGGTTGAGCGACAGTGTGCCATACTCGAGTTTTAGCGTTGGGCAGAGGTAGTTATACAGACCTGAGGAAAGAGTCTTCCCAAGTAGGCGGGGCACAAATAATTGAGGGGAGGACAGTTGAGGCGGATGTTCAGGCAGTTATTAAACACCTCTCAATTAAAGTATATTCCTGAGAGGAAGAGGAATTGTAAAAAACGTTCCAAGGCTCAACAAGGAAGTCAAGGCAAAAGCTAGGGATACCACACTGCAAAAGCTAGTGGTAAGCTGGAGGATTGGGAGAACTTTCAGCAAAAGGCTACTAAATATAAAACTGAAAGAGCCAAGATGAACTAGGAAAGGAAACTACCAGAAAACATAAACACTGATAACAAAAGCTTCTATAAGTATTGTGGTGAATGTATTCGCCTCATGCATGAGGTGTCTGTATGATACTGTAACCTATGACCTGGAAGTGGCGATACGAACTACTTCCAGGTGTTGTACTGTAACCCCGGTGGGCTCCGCCCTCACCGGGGCCATATATCGACCGGCCGCCTGTGGGTCGCACTCATCTGTACAATCGACTCTGGCTAGGCAAGTTCATGATTAATAAAGCCTCATGTTCACCCACTCTCAGTCTTTCGGTGAATTGACGGTACATCAAGTATATAAAGAGGAAAAACAAAGAAAATTACAGAACAGGAACAGGCCCTTCGGCCCTCCCAGCCTGCACCGATCCAGATCCTTTATCTAAACCTGTCGCCTATTTCCCAAGGATCTACTTCCCTCTGTTCCCCGACTGTTTATATATCTGTCTCGATGCATCTCAAATGATGCTATCGTGCCCGCCTCTACCACCTCCGCTGGCAAAGTGTTCCAGGCACCCATCACCCTCTGCGTAAAAAACTTTCCACGCACATCTCCCTTAAACTTTCCCCCTCTCACCTTGAAATCGTGACCCCTTGTAATTGACACCCCCACTCTTGGAAAAAGCTCGTTGCTATCCACACCTCTCATAATTTTGTACACCTCAATCAGGTCCCCCCTCAACCTCCGTCTTTCCAACGAAAACAATCCTAATCTACTCAACCTTTAGTCATAGCTAGCACCCTCCGTACCAGGCAACATCCTAGTGAACCTCCTCTGCACCCTCTCTAAAGCATCCACATCCTTCTGGTAATGTGGTGACCAGAACTGCACGCAGTATTCCAAATGTGGCCGAACCAAAGTCCTATACAACTGTAACATGACCTGCCGACTCTTGTACTCAATACCCATCCGATGAAGGCAGGCATGCTGTATGCCTTCTTGACCACTCTATCAACCTGCGTTGCCACCTTCAGGCTGCAATGGACCTGAACTCCCACATCTCTCTGTACACCAATTTTCCCCAGGACTCTTCCATTGACCATATAGTCCGCTCTTGAATTAGATCTTCCAAAATGCATCACCTCGCATTTGCCTGGATTGAACTCCATCTCTCGCCATTTCTCTGCCCAACTCTCCAATCTATCTATATTTTGCAGTATTCTCTGACAGTCCTCGCTATCTGCAACTCCACCAATCTTAGTATCATCTGCAACATAGCTAACATAAATATTGGCCCTTTAGAGGACGATATTGGTGAGGTAATAATGGGGAACGCAGAGTTGGCGGAGGCACTAACTCAATATTTTGCCTCGGTCTTCATGGTAGAGGATAATAAATGTTTTCCAAAAAACGGCAGTTAATACAGAGAAATGTGGTGCAATAACCATCAATAGGATGAAAATCGCCTATTGTCACAAGTAGGCTTCAAATGAAGTTACTGTGAAAAGCCCCTAGTCACCACATTCCGGCGCCTGTTCAGGGAGGCTGATATGGGAATTGAACCGTGCTGCTGGCCTGCCTTGGTCTGCTTTAAAAGTCAGCGATTTAGCCCAGGGTGCTAAACATGGTGTTGAATAAACCAATGGCATTAAAGGCAGATAAGTCTCCAGGACCAGGTGGCATGCACCCTAGGGTATTAAGAGAGGTGGCAGCAAAGATAATGGAGGTTGTTGATATTTCAGAACTCCCTGGATTCTGGTGGATTGGAAACACACGTCCCTGTTCAAAAAGGGAGAGGGGCAAAAAGTAGGAAACTATAGACGGGTTAGCTTGACCTCTGCGGTGGGACGGTTGCTGGAATCAGTCATTAAGGAGGAGATGACTGTACATTTTGGAAAGCGAAAAGCTCAATCCACCATTGCCAGTCTGGTTTTAATGAAAAAATGAAAATCGCTTATTGTCACAAGTCGGCTTCAAATGAAGTTACTGTGAAAAGCCCCTAGTCGCCACATTCCGGCACCTGGTTCGGGAATCGAACCGTGCTGCTGGCCTGCTTTGAAAGCCAGCTATTTAGCCCAGTGTGCTAAACCAGCCCAAGGATTTATGAAGGATAAGTCATGCTTGACTTCTTTGAGGACGTAACCAGCAAAGTGGATAATGGGGAACCTGTGGATGTGGTATATCTAGACCTCCAGAAGGTATTTGACAAGGTTCCGCACAAAAAACTGACCCAGAAGGTGAGATTGCAGGGGATTGGGGTAAAGTACTAGATTGGATTGAGGATTGGCTGGCTGCAGAAAGCAGAGGGTCGGGAAAAATGGGTCCTTCTCTGACTGGCAAACTGTAACTAGCAGAGTGCCGCAAGGGTCAGTCTTCGGAGCACAACAGTTTACAATCTATACAAATGATCTGTGAGCAGGGACAGAGTGTAAGACAGCAACATTTGTGGATGATACTAAAATAGTTGGGAAGCAGGCAGTGGAGAGGAGGTACAGATTTTACAGACGCATATAGATAGTCTAGGAGATTGGGACAAAGTTTGTCAGATGGAGTTTAATGTGGATAAGTGTGAGGTTATCCATTTTGGCCGAAAAAATAGAAACGCAAATTATTACCTGAATGGAAAGCAGATTCAAACTGCATCTGGGCAGCAGGATGTGGGTCTCTTTGTTCATGAATCACAGAAAGTCAGTATGCAGGTACAACATGTAATTAGAAAGGCAAATGGAATGTTCGCGTTTATTGCACAAGGACTGGAATCTAAAAGTAGAGAAGTGTTGTTGCAATTGTATAGGGTGTTGGTGCGACCACATCTGGAGTATTGTGTCCAGTTTTGGTCTCTTTATTTGAGGAAGGATGTGGTGACATTGGAGGCAGTTCAGAGGAGGTTCACCAGATTGATTCCGGGGAGGAAAGGGTTGACGTACGAGGAGATTGAACAGTTTGGGTTTATACTCGCTGGAGTTTAGAAGGATGAGAGGGGAATCTGATCGAGGTGTATAAAATACTAAGAGGGCTTGATGAAGTCAACGTAGACCAAATGTTCCCCCTTGTGGGGCAATCTAGAAAGAGAGGTCACGGATATAGGTTGAGAGGAGGTAGATTTAGAACTGAGATGAGGAGGAACGACTACTCGCAGAGGGTGATGAATTTGTGGAACTCGCTGACCCATAGTGCGGTGGAATCTGAATCATTAAATGGCTTCAAGAAGGAGATGGATATATTTCTGATCTTAAAATGGGTTAAAGGGATATGGGGAACAGATGGGGAGGCGGATTTGAGACCAGGAAGAGATCAGCCATGATCTGATTGAATGGCAGAGCAGGCTCGAGGGGCTGAATTACTGACTTCTACTCCTAATTCCTATGTTCTCTGGGGCTTGTTGCTCCTACATTTCACCCTGAAGGGAACATTTGGGCTTGTACTCTCCCCATTTCCTTTTTGAATGCCTCCCCCCCCCCCCCCCCCCCCCCCCCCCCCCCCCCCCCCCCCGGCTGTAGGTTTCTTACAAGAAGCAGTTCCTAGTTGATCTTGGCTAGATCCTGCTGCCTTCTAATAAAGTCTGCCTTCCCCCAATCCAAAATCTTGCCGACCTTCTTTTCCCTGTTCCGTCAGAAATTTAAAGCGTACTGCGTTGAGGTCGCTATCACCAAAATGCTCCCCCACTGCCACCTTGATCACCTGTGCAGCTTTATTCCCCAGAATTAGATCCAGCACTCCACCATCCCTTTTTGGACCTGCAATGTATTAATATAGAGAGCTCTCCTGGCTAAATGTCAAGAAATCCGCCCTCTCTAAATCCTTTGCACTATGACTATTCCAATTATGTTGGGGAAGTTGAACTCCTCTAATATAATTACACAATTGTTATTATTCTTACAAGGGCAACACGGTCGTTAGCGCTGCTGCCTCACAGCTCTAGGGACCCAGGTTCAATTCCGACCGCAGGGTGACTGCACGTTCTCCCCATGTCTGCGTGGGTTTCCTCCCACAGTCCAAAGATGTGCAGGTTAGGTGGATTGGCCGTGATAAATTGCCCCTTAGTGTCCAAAAGGTTAGGTGGGGTTACTGGGATAGGGTGGGAGTGTGGGCTTAACTGGGGTGCTCTTTTCAAGGGGCCGGTGCGTACCCGATAGGCTGAACACTCCTTGTGCGCTGTCGGAATTCTATGGTTCTATAACAATTGACTCAAGTTGCCCCAAATGTCCTTCGCTGACAGAAAGGAGCGTAAACGTCAGGGAAACATGCAGACCGATTTAAACACAGCTGAACAGACGCACATCATTTATCCAACGCACATAGAAAAATAAATTTTATTTCAATATCAGCACAGAGCTACCTCGATCCAACATCAACACCGATATGTTCAAAATGTGTTCCGCTACTTTCCAATGACACCTTTTGTAAACATTTGTTAATACTCTTGACAGTACAGCGTGCCGACTGCTACATAGGACATGTAACTCGCAAAGTGTCCTCAGATCAAATATATCACGTTGCTAACCCCACACCCACCCTGAATTCTGTCCTGTAATGGGCTTCCTTTATCAAAGTTATAATTACACATTATGCAAAGTTCCTCAGTTTTGCTTTTGAACAAGAATCAAAAAGTTTAATTACAGACTTGTTGACAACACCCCTTATCCATGACAGTATCAAACGGTTTTGCGTCCAACATAAGTTTCAGTTCTTTCTGAAACTGCCATTAATGTTATTCCTTTAATCGAGACCACGAGACGTACAGTTAAAAATCTACACACACACAAGTTGAAGAGCAGTGAAAGACTAACATAATCTCAAAGCTCAAATTCAGCAGTGTAGCTTTCATGGTACAGAACATCAAAGATATTCACAGTTGTGTGTTTAAAAATCCAACCATTACAACACTGAACTTGCGAAATAAAGAGAGAAAATGTTGGAAATGCTCGAGCAACATCGCTGTAACACTGGATAACACTTGGAAAAACCTGGGGTAGGCAATATATTCCGCCAAGCCAGTCGCCCAAGTCCCAGGGACTTCACAAAGTAAAGAAAAGCATCAAAGATTTAACCTGTAGAAGCTGTACTGTGCAGAAGGAGGCCATTCAGCCCATCAAGTCTGCACCCACCCTCTGAAAGAGCACACTACCGAGGCCCATTCCCCCACCTAACCTGCACATCTTTGGACACTAAGGGGCAATTTAGCGCAGCCAATCCACCTAACCTGCACATCTTTGGACACTAAGGGGAAATTTAGCACGGCCAATCCACCTAACCTGCACATCCCTGGACACTCGGGGACAATTTAGCACGGTCAATCCACCTAACCTGCACATCTTTGGACACTAAGGGACAATTTAACACGGCCAATCCACCTAACCTGCACATCTTTGGACACTAAGGGGCAATTTAGCACGGCCAATCCACCTCACCTACACATCTTTGGACACTAAGGGACAATTTAGCACGGTCAATCCACCTCACCTGCACATCTTTGGACACTAAGGGACAATTTAGCATGGCCAATCCACCTAACCTGCACATCTTTGGACACTATGGGACAATTTAGCACGGCCAATCCACCTAACCTGTACATCTTTGGACTGTGGGAGGGAACCGGAACACCCGGAGGAAATTCACACAGACACGGGGAGAAAGTAGAAACTCCACAGATTCCCCCCAGGCTGGATTTGAACCGGGGTCCCTGGCGCCTTGAGGCCGACCACTGCGCCAACATGCCGCCCTAACCCCAATCAAGTCATTTGCAACGTTGGAAGAGCAGGATTAAATTTCAGCCAATGGCCATATTTCATGCTACGCGTTATGAACACATCACACACACACACCCTTCTTGCCAAATTGATCCTTCCCGGGTAGCTTTCGCCCTTCTCCTGATCCCTCATCCCAAATTAAATATGCTAGCTTTATAGGATAACGCTGCCAGCTGTGAAACAAAGGGCGGAATTCACCCGCTTCACTCCAGCGGGAAGTGCGGTTTCCCAAGGCGGCGCCCGGGCTTCCCAGCGTCGAGGGGTGCTGGCGACGGGAGATCCCGTTGACAATGACGGGACGGCGATAAACACAGGAGACAAATCCCACCCGAGGACGTAAAGCGTTGGATCAACCCAGCAGGTATGGCAGTATCTGTGCAGAGAGAGAAAACGTCAAGAGTCCAATCGAACTCGAAATGCTCACCACTCCCCTCTCTCCACAGAAGCTGCTGCCTTTTCCCAGCACTCGCCTTTTTTAGTCTAGATCTCCAGCCCCTCTGGAATTTCACTTTTGTTCTCGCCCCGCCCCGTTCCAAGTTGGTTTGGGTCTGCGTATTCCGAACTGGATATGAAAGCAGTGGTCGCAATGTCCCCCCCCCTTTTGCAGACCAAACTGCAAATCAGCTTATCTCCCCCTCTGCCCTGCCCCACCCCACGTCAAATCGCCCTGAATAATTGCATGCAAGGAGCAGCACTTCCTACACTGTAGGGATTCTATCACCGGGAATGAGGTGAGTAGCTCAAATGTAGCTGCTGTAAATCGGGTAATTTTCGCCTGATCTCACGCCACCTTAAAACAATTGTTGCTTCTGCACCAGAAGCAACAATTGTTTTAAGGTGGCGTGAGATCAGGCGAAAATTACCCGATTTACAGCAGCTACATTTGAGCTACTCACCTCATTCCCCATGATAGAATCCCTACAGTGCAGGAGGCCGTTCGGCTATTTGACTTTCTGAAAGAGCCCCCTACCCAGCCTCCCCTATTCCTGCAACCCCACCTAACCTTTACACCAAGGGACAATTTAGCACAGCCAATCCACCTAACCTGTACATCTTTGGACACTAAGGGACAATTTAGCATGGCCAATCCACCCAACCTGCACATCTTTGGACACTAGGGGACAATTTATCATGGCCAATCCACCTAACCTGTGCCTCTTTGGACTGTGGGAGGAAACCGGAACACCCGGAGGAAACCCACGCACACACAGGGGGGGAAAGTGCAAACTCCACAGTCACCCGAGTTTGGAATCAAACCCAGGACCCTGGCACTGTGAGGCAGCAGTGCTAACCACTGTGCCACCCATAGACAGTGGTTGGAGCAATTTCTAATCTCTGGCCAATGCGGAGAACCGTTGGATACTGCAGGGTGCTCCTGTACGTTCCTCACTCCAAATTAATCTGTTGGGCCATTACGTCCAAAAAACACAGGGCAATAAATTGGCCAATGCGGATGTTACTGGAGAGGGACAGTGGACTGATTTTCAGATGCCATTACCGTATTTCTACCAGAGCCTCAGGTTGCTGGGTAAACAACTCCTCTAGGGCTCAGGAGGAACTCGCGTTTATTTATCCTTGTCCAGTTAAGATTGACTCTCTTAGCAAGCATGGGTTCTGGGGAACAGAGGCACATTGCCCCTTGTCTGCCCACATCTCGCCTTGTGTGGTCTCAATCTCAGCTCTGTTGACCAAGAGGACAGGTTGGTAGACAGGGAAGAGATGCCGGAAGGGGGGGGGGGCAATCGAGTCAGGTCATCGCTGGGCTAACTGAGATGCAGATGTCCGTCTGCAGCTGGACCACAAGTACCAATGACACAGGCACAAAGTTATTGGGTGGGGCGGCAGGAGGGAATGAGGGGGCGAGAAAAAGAAAAAATGGCGAGTGAGAGAAAAAAAAATGAGAGGATAGAAGAGAGCTAAATGAAAGACATGGTTGAGGGGTGGGATGGGAGGGGGAGTGGAGTCTTGGTTTAACTCTCCACCTTTTAATCTGCAATCTGGGAAGTTGAGTTTTTAATCACACAATAAACACATGCAAGCAGTTTTGATTTTCTCGAAAGCCTTTGAGAAATAGCACATATTGGAAATCTTCCTATTCTGCTTTTGCAGTGCAGTCAGCGCGCCAGGGGTAATCTTAATCCTGGCTTCCAATTTACTGCCATCCATTTAATAATAATAATCTTTATTAGTGTCACAAGTAGCCTTACACCAACACTGCAATGAAGTTACTGTGTAAAGCCCCTAGTCGCCACATTCCGGCGCCTGTTCGGGTACACGGAGGGAGAATTCAGAATGTCCAATTCACCTGACAAGCACGTCATTCGGGACTTGTGGGAGGAAACCGGAGCACCCGGAGGAAACCCACGCAGACACGGGGGAGAACGTGCAGCCTCCGCACAGTGACCCAATCGAACCCGGGTCCCTGGCGCTGGGAGGCAACAGTGCCAACCACCGTGCTGCCCGTTAACCCTCAGAGAATCCATTTGATGTTTTAATGCGATAATCTATCAATTTAAAATATGATATAAACCACCAGAAAACCCCATTCAATGTTCCAGCTTCCTTCACCGTACCCAGTTATTAGTTGGTTTGAAACAGCAGTGAGCTCTCGTCACATCAAATGGTGGGGGGACGGACACAGTTAACATCCCAGCTTTCTCCCAACATCACCCGCTTACTAGCAGGTCCTCCCTTTCTTTCCAATGCGTTTTGTTGACGGACAATTCTCAGGCTGAAACTCCACAGCGCAAGATTTGACAACAGGGCTGATACCTTCCACCCGACTTAACTAAAAAATACTCCAATTAGCAAGGATAACACTTTGACCTCATGGGTCTCAAATGAATTATCGACGGCTCCCAGATTAATTTTAAACTACCTCGGGTACTTGCAATCTCATTAATACTTAAAACACGGCAAGCCATAATTCATGCATCAAAGTGTTTCACCCTCAAGTCATGCACAATCCTGCAGTTGACCATGTGAAGTGTTTCCACATTTCAGTGGGAGCATCAGGGAATGCACGGAGCAATAATACCCCCATACCCTCTGGTACCACCTCCCTACAGGGCTTCTGCCCCGATAACCACAGATGATCATACTGGAAGACGTTGAGCTTCCATAGAATCTCCAGAACAGGAGTCGGCCATTCTAGTCTGCATCTGCACTCACCCTCTGAAGGAGCACCCTAGCCAGACCTCCCTCTCTCTCTTCCCCCCTCCCTCCCCACCACCTCCCACACCAGCACCGTTGGACACTTGAGGGGAAATTTAGCACGGCTGATCCACCTAACTTGCACATCTTTGGACTGTGGGAGGGAACTGAGCACCCGAGGAAACCCACGCAGACACGGGGCAAAAACGCGACTTCCACACAGTCGCCCAAGGCCGTTATTGAACCCGGGTCCCTGGCGCCCTGAGGCAGCTGTGCTGACCAGCTGCCCTAAAACTGGCAAAATCCTTCTGACACGCCCGAGGCAGGCACTAAAAGCAGGAGACCCCCCTGGTCAGCCCGCTTGATGTGGACTGGCACCCCTGGAGCTATAAGCCCCTGGGCGACAGGCTAGGGACCCGCCCCAGGAAAAACGTCTCAGTGGGGGCAGATGGCAGCTCCGAGACTCAGGAAGTGGAGAGACAATAGCGTTGCCAATCGAGCAGGGCACTAACTTGCTGATCACAATGAGTGCTGCCAGGGTAAAAGCCAGCCACGAGTAGAGAGACACGATTCGAAGAATAGGGTCAGCGGTCCGAGCTTGGAATTTTCAATGTCGCAAAGGAACGGAATGAAGAAAGCGGCACCCAAATCTTGCCCGTGAAGAGTGGTGGCACCTCGTTGGGCGAGAGGCTTACAGACACATTCCCCTATGCTTTTGACCTGGAAGATGTGTGACAATATAATCCCACAGGAGGAAAAATTAGAGCAGTCAAATCCTAGATGTCACTGTTCTGGTTTCAATTGCATGGTTCTAATTAGACAGGTAACAAGGGCACGGGGTGGGGGGGGTGCTGAGGATTCAAACCCTGTGCCGCCTTTTTCTCACTCCCTCTATTCTTTTTTTCTAGTTTACTCCAATGGACACGCACAACGGTTTGGTACCCGGGGGAGGGGGGGTTGAACAATTGCAATAGTTCCCCACAGCCACTGTGAAGGAACAAGATTCTGAAAATCCTTCTAACACAAGGAACAAGATTATGAAAGACTTTGTGGATATATTCAACTCAACTATTTGGGACTGTGCGATGGGATAGAACTGCCTCATTGAGATTTGCGTGCCAGAGGTTTTAAGTTAGGTGTTTGACAGATTGATGTGCACACACACACAGTTGACTTTGAATTGGCGTCGAGCAGCTTAGAAGTTGCAGGTATGCGAGAACACCTCCTCGTCGGTTAGACAATGTAAATCCCGGCTCCAACGAGCCTCTTCGGAAAGAGAGGTAGGAGTAATATGGCACCCAAGAAAAATTGGGGAGGTTGGGGGGGGGGAAATAGGAAAACTGGAGCGTTTTCAAGGACCCGGGTTCAATACCGGCCTCGGGCGACTATCTATGTGTGGAGGTCGCATTTTCTCCCCGTGTCTGCGTGGGTTTCCTCCAGGTGCTCCAGTTCCCTCCCACAGTCCAAAGATGTGCAAGTTAGATGGATCAGCCATGCTAAATTTCCCCTCAAGTGTCCAAAGGTCGACTTCTTCTGAGTCGCGTCAATAGAGTTGTACTCCCAATAAATCAAGCAGCATGGCATGATGGTATTCTTAAAAAAAAATCAAAGGAGGAAAATATGTTGCAGGAAGTTACACATAGCTGTAATCAGCTTGCGAGATTTTAATCTGAATGAGCCTTGCCTCATAAAGTTAGGTCCTGGCACACGACATGCAAAACTCTACTTGTGTTATGCATTCTTAATACAGAATCAAGCCAATAAACCTTGTAGAATTAGAACCTTCCACGACCTAACTTTGGGAGCCAGGATTTGGAGATTCTGGCACTCCAGAGGAAGCAAATAGAATTGGCAAGGCGATGAGAATTCTTTGGCGCTCCTATCAGATCAAACAGCCTGCTTGCTCATCGCTGGGCTCTGAAGAATGTTTCAGTCCATACAAGGAGTGCATTCCACAGTCAAGATCGGTGCATTCAGTCAGCCAAATCCTGCACGGATTGAACGGCAACATCTTCTGAGGTGGGTAACACGTGCTGAGGGCTGGGTCAGCCAGCACCTGAAATCTGGGGGCGTGGGTGGGAGAAGGGCAAGTAAATCAGAGCCTTGGCAGCCCATTGTGCCATCCTGGCAGGAAAAAATGCCCCTTTTAATGACAAACTTAAAAAATGTAGTCAATTCATTGCTAACTCAAAGCGGTTCTGAGGTTAAGACCCCCTTCAAAAGATGGGATTGAAGTGATGGCCAGAAACAGATATTACGGCAAGGGAGAAAGCAGACGGACTGTCCTCTCCATCCTGGTAAGAAATGGAATACCAGAATTAAGGTGGAAAGCCAACTTTTTCCACACCCTCGCTGAGATTTAGGCTTATTATTTTGCTGCAGGGTCCAAGGACATTCACTGTCCTCCCACAACCCGTGGGTCATCCACTTTGCAATGCAGCCTTCCAGCAAATTCCTTCACTCCCTTGGTTGATTGCCAGGCAAGTTGGTTGGAACACAAGCTCGCTCGCTCAGAATCCTGGATGGCCTGTGAATGGCCACTCCTTCAACGGCTAAAAGTTGCCGGAATTGTCTTCATCGGTCACGTGTCGGAAATTGTAAAATGCAAGTCACTTCCAATTTCAAATGGGCACCATCTCTGTTCATTGAATTTACAGTGCAGAAGGAGGCCATTCAACCCATCGAGTCTGTACCGGCCCTTGGAAAGAGCACCCTACTTAAGCCTTTTTTGGACACCAACAGCAACTTAGCAAGGGCAATCCACCTAACGTGCACATCTCTGGACTCTGGGAGGAAACCAGAGCACCCGGATGAAGTCCACGGGGAGAAGGTGCAGACTCCGCACAGTGACCCAAGCCCGGAATCGAACCTAGGACCCCGGAGCTGTGAAGCCACAGTGCTAACCACTGTGCCACCCTGTTGTTTTGGTGAGACTTGTGGGGGCAGGCAGGGACGTATTAGGGTCTCAGGACAAGCCCCCTGTCAACCTTCTGCAAGGAGCATTCATTTCTCAACAATATACATTGGATCATTAATTCTATTTTATAGAGGGGGGGGGGGAAAAACGCAATCGGCAGTAGAGTGGTGGAGACGATGAGTTTTGGATTTCATGCCATGACGGAGTTGGACAGCACGACGTTAGAAGATCTAGAATTGCCTCCTGTTGACTTTCCAATCCCCCAACAAGATCTTGGCTGCCATGTTGATTTCCAATGCTCGTTCCCTATTTGAAGTTATTTTCCAAATCGTGTACGTGTGTGTTGGAGTGGGTGGAGGGTTTAAGGAACATCCATCTGGAAAATTGAAAAGGACCTTCAGAAGAAAGTGGGTGTATCGACCACCCCAAAACATGAATAATCTGATGGACCAGTCGGCTTGCTTCCACCTTGAAGGCTAGGCTGTTTAATCTTCCTTCGCCTCATGGCCCACAAGTCTGGGCACCGTGCGTCCACGAGATGGTTGAAACAGCAAGACCTGTTCTCAAAAGGCACCACAGGATGGTCGGAGATTCAGAAGCAGCTCATTCCTCCAAGTTTAGCACAGGGCTAAACCGCTGGCTTTGAAAGCAGACCAAGAGCACGGTTCAATTCCCGTACCAGCCTCCCCGAACAGGCGCCAGAATGTGGCAACTAGGGGCTTTTCACAGAAACTCCATTTGAAGCCTACTTGTGACAATAAGCGATTTTCATTTCATTTCAATATGGACAGAGCCATTAAACTATATTCTCAGAATATAAACGTAGGCAGCTGGTCTCTGCTTGTGAAGATCACACAGGCAAGTAGCAATTTTGCCCAAGACCTCCAATTCATATCTGCAAGGTGGAGAGGTTCAGCAGCTGAGCAACGAAGCAGGATCAGATGGGGGTCCTTTGGTACATATGCTTGGGAGGCAAATTCACTGGCTACAAGGTCTTCAATACGAGTCATGGACACATTGAAGGCTTGGAAGGTATCCAAATGGCAGTCTTCTTTGTGTGGGCAATTCCATGCGCCAATCAGAACAAAATGGGTGGGAAAGGTGCAAGAGGAGCAGGTAACGATAGAAAGGTTGAACTCGAGAAGCCCAGTCAACCCACTGACCTAGGGGATTACAAATCTGCATCGATACTGGATTCCATGCAGCCCGCCCACCCCCCCCCTTCAAAAATAAATCCAGCAAAGCCCAATACCCAGGGGCAGGCAGCTGTGCAAAATATTGACAACATGGAGACCCACCCCCTCCCCTCCCACAACAGGTTGGAGTTTCATCACCCTTCTGAATGAGCTGCTCCCTGGAAAGACATTAGTCAAGAATTATGTGGGCTCAAACCCTCTTTCTTCTCCGTTACAAAAGGCAAACCTTGGTCCTTGTGTCTGCTTCTACCCCCCCCCCCCCCCCCACCCCCTGCCCCCTTCTCGCCAAAGTTCACGGTGCACCTCCCATGCAGAAGCAAGCAGCACGGGGTGGGGCAGCCAGAGAAACACAGGTTGTGGGAAACACGACAGATTTAGATCCCCGATGGGGAGTCACATTTGCTGTAGAGAGGGGAGGGGGGGGGGGGGTTTCGACAAATGCCCTGGTTAGCCGACATCTGTTATCTGGTCACCACCCAGCCCCACCATTCCTGGTCTCAAGCGACTGTCCGCGCAGTGGTCGGAGGTGTGAGAGCATTACGGGCGCTCCCCATGTGAGCTTCAGGGCACTTTGCCACCAGGCTATAGCCAGAGTCCATTAATCGGTGGGCACCCCCCCCCCCCCCCCCACCCACCCACCCAAGGCTGGACAATAGTATTCAGCTGCGAACCTCTAAGAGACCGCCCTCCAATCTCTCCCAAGCCTTTGTTGTTACGTGCAAGGCATTTTGTGAGTTCTTGAGCTCGCCCCGCCCAGCCGGAGGGCGATTCCAGCTCAGCACCCAAGCTACAGGTTTGGCACAGATAGGAGGCTCCACAAGGGGTGGCGGGCAATGCCTCTGCCCCGCAGCTTGTGTGATCAACTGGGTGTGGGCTGCATTTTTATGTTGTCGGCGAAGGCAAAGCCGCCACCGTCTCAGATGACCATAGGCTGCTTTCCCCTCGGGAGGCGGGGAAGAGCTGAGACTGGGTGCGGAGATTTAACCGGGTAGGGGGTTCGATCAGGGCTTCACGTCCCAAGCTGAAGAACAGGTCCACCTCAGGCCGACTGTGTCTATGCAATCGGCCAGGGAAAGGGGGCCGGGGGGGGGGGGGGGGGGGGGGGGGGGGCAATTCTACAACATACAGTCAGTCAAACGCAGACAGGAGCAAACGCACACAAGTCTTCAGAACATAGGTTCACTGCAAACGCCGAATCCTTATTCATCTCCAAAAAAAAAAATTAGACTAGTTTCTTTTTTATTAAAGTAATTACAGATCATTTTTTTTCAAAAGCATTTCAATTTTCTCTTAAAAGCAATCAAAACTTTCACTCAAGTTTGACTATTTCCAACACAGATAGTGAAGACATCTCAATCTCTAAATGCGTTAACTCGACGACATATTTACAGAAGTATGGTTTTCTGCTTTTTGTGTGTGTGTGTGTGTGGAAACTACTCGATCTAGAAAGCTACCCCCCCCTCCCTCCAGTGAAGTTGTATTCACTTGTTTTTTTAAACAAAAAACAGCATTATCGAGAGGTGGTGGATAGGGTCAGTACAGTTGTACCATTTAGATCCGGCAGGTGAGACTCGAAAGGAACCTTCACAGCTTAAACTTCACACTGCATTCCACGTTTTTCATCTACCGTGTGTAGAATTTAAATTTATGTATATATATATATATATATATATATATATTTAAAAAAAGGATCACTAAATGCTTACAAACTCTTCAGGAAAAAAGTAAAAGGAGAACTTGATTTTTCGTTCTTGCTGCACACTCTACAATTCATCTGGGAGCAGGCATGGAGGTGTGTGTGTGTGTGTGTGTGTAAGTGTGTCCATGTATTGATATATTTTTCAACAAAAAAAACACACACACACACACATCAAAACTCAGTTACTAGCACAGAGACTTAGTCTTCAACACCAGTGTGATCTGGACTGTGCATGGACCCACGGCCGACCTTACTGTACCCATCTCGATTTATTCTAATTCTTCAATTTCACCTTCAAGTTGAACAAACAAAAAAGATAGAGCCCTCACACAAGACTGGTCACAAAAGAAGGCGTCTCATAAAAAAAGCCAGCCCAGTTCACTGCTCTTGATGTTGTTTTCCCTTCTCCTGTGACCCCCCCCAACCTCTCTTTCCCCCCCCTTCCCCTCTATGCCTTCAAACAGACCCCCCAACCCCCCCCCCCCCCGCTCTCTTTCCTCCCTTCAAGCAGATCTAGTGTTATTCAGCAAAGCCCCCCCCCCCCTCCCCTCCACTAAGTCTTTCCTCCCTCCCAAAAAAGAACAAATGCTATTCAGCGAGGACCTTCCCCTCCGTGTCGAGCGGGTGAGTTCGACAAGACCGTGACTGGCCCAGGAGGCAGATCAGGAGCTCGCCAGCTAGCCCGCCGACCTGATCAGCAACCTTGGGACAGGGATCATCAAATTGGCAAGCTTAGTTTTTAGGTGGTCTCCTGGCATATCGCTGGGCGATCGGTCTGTTTGTAAAAATAACAGCTCGTTCGGGTGTTGTGCAGGCTGATGGAATGGATCAAATTCTCACTATAGGGTTATTAGGAACACGACAAATATCTCGTTGAGGCCCAGTCACATGACTAAAACCAGAGAGAGATGGGGTGCCAGTTCTGCCCACTCTCCCTTTTTCAATCTTCTCTTCTTTGCACGGCTCGGTGTCTTGCCGGAGGGCAGCTCGGCCAGGGTCGTTGTCAGATGGGGGCACCTTCCACCTTTCCCCCCCCCCCCCCTGCGCCTGCTGGGGAGGACAACCCTGGGCAGGGCCCAAAAGAGCTGACCTGGCCTTCGCCGGGAGCTTACCGCTGCGGAAAGACGCTCCGCCCTGGCGGCTGAGGGGGGGGATTTGGCTGCGGAGAAAACATTTACAACAGTGTGGGAGAAAAGGGGGGGGGGGGGGGGGGGGAAAGAGAGAGAATAACAGGGTGGGAGGTTACACACATTTCGTTAAAAGAAGAAAAACAAAAACCAAAGCATCGAACGATCTGTGCCAGGGTCCGACCCCAATATTCAGCCAAGTGGTTAAAACTGCACACACACGAGTTAAAATTAAAATAAGTTATTGGCACAGAGGACAATCCCCCTCCCCTCCCTTACCCCACCCACCCCACACAATTGGCGTAACACAGTCATCCTATGTCAGCGACACGCAACCTTCGATGCACGTGCCGTTTATCACACTGGTTGGGAAGCAGGGTGACATTGGGTGTATTCCAGATTCTGGCACTGACCATTATTGAGGGAGTGGGGAAATCGTCAGAAGAAAAAAAATGACAACGACGAGAGACATTTGCGCGATTAACCACATTTTTTCCCTCCTACAATTGGTACAAAAACTGGGAGGAGGGGGGGGGGGGGGAAACGACACGACGCAAGACGGCAAAACGGCGAGAAACCACAGCATCTTAAGACTGTAACTTCTGACAATGTTTGCAACAATAGAAACACTTTTTTTTAATATATATATATATATACTTTGGGCGGAAAATAGACGGTTCCCGAGCTCCAGGAAAGGTTTCTAGGCATCACTGGAGTTTCAAAGCTCTTTTGGTGAAAACATATTGTGCGGTAGATCACAATGACACGGTAGTGAAATGTTAACCTCGCGCGCGCGCACACACACACACACCTTGACCTCGCACAGCAGGTCTGCTTTGGGGAGAGTGGGTGAAAGAATGGGAAACAAGCTAGTGAGGTGGGGGGGGGGGGGGGGGGGGGGGGGGGGAAGAGAAACAGACAGGGACACAAAAATAAAGACGTGTCGGTGACCTCGAAGCAACACGCCGAACCTTTGCTGCCGTTACCCCAGAGGCACTGGGTGAGTGGGGGGGGGCCAGAGATGGATCCCAATACAACATTCACTTTTCGTCTGCCGACTTTCCTTTTTCAGTACCGAGGAGGCATGTACGGTCGTTTAGGAGCGGTGGAATAAGGGGGGTTCCCAAATGGCAGGCCGGGCCGTTTTCCACTCTGAAACGATTCTCGAGGCCTGTAGGACCCTCTGAAGTCTCTCTGGAAGAACCGAGCAGGATTATTGTAGTTTCGTTGGGCTGCGAAAGGGTGCCCATAGTATTCCCGTGGAGCCCGGTGTATTGGAGGCCGGTTAGACAAGCCAAGGTAGTCTCTCGGAGGGCAGGAGAGCAAGCCAAGGAGTTCTCTTGGGGGTCCAGCTAATGGGCCAAGGAGGTCCCTGGGAGGTCCCGGTAACGGGCCAAGGACATCCTGTGGAGGGGGGACAGGAGGTGGGACAAGGGAATCTCTTGGAGGGGGGCCGGGTGGCGGGACAAGGTGGTCCTGCGGAGGGGGACCAGGAGGCGGTCCGAGAACATCCCGCGGGGGAGGACCAGGAGGGGGGCCAGGGGGCGGGATTGGGGGTGGCCCGGGGGGTGGGACAAGGTGGTCCCGCGGAGGGGGACCAGGAGGTGGCACGGGGGGGCCAGGTGGAGGTCCGAGGTGATCCCGTGGAGGGGGGCCGGGGGGCAGACCAGGACCGAAACGGTCGGGGGGAGGCCCGGCGGGCGGCCCCATGTGGTCGACGGAGGCTCCGGGAGGCGGCCCCACGTGATCGCGCGGCGGCCCGATTTGCTCGTGGGTAGAGCCCGGAGGCGGGCCACTGTGGTCCTGGGGAGGGCCAGAGAACGAACCGTGGTCCCTTAAGGAGCCTGAGGAGACACCCACGTGGTCCTGGGGCGGACCAGGAGGTCCGAGATGGTCATGAGAAACAGGAGGTGGACCTGGGGGTAGACTCATGTGATCTCGTGGGGCCACAGGTGGCAGTCCGGGAATGGGAGGTGGCCCAATGTGGTCTTGCTGGGGGCAGGGAGCGAGTACATGATCGGGCGGAGGGCCAGGTGGGTGTCCAATGTGGTCCCGGGCTGGAACAGGCGGAGGCCCAATGTGATCGTGCAGTGAGCCAGGAGGATGCCCCAGCTGTTGAGTCTGCCTTTCAAAGGGGGCGTTAAAGTTGTTGGGTCTAAAATTGTTTGACGTGTCTGGGAACTGGAGTCTGTGCCCTTCAAACTGGGCTCTGAAGCTGGGAGGGACACCTTGAGACATCTCGGAGACAGCGAGAGAGGAGGGCTCATCTTCAAAGTCTGAAATGCTTTCACTCTGGTCAAACCAACTGCCCCTGGAGCCCCCTCTGCCGTGGCTCATGTTTCCTCTGCCTGACCCTCGGCTGGAGTCCAGGGTCTGAATAGGCTCCCCAAACATCAGCCTCCCGGCCGACGGGGTACTGGACCCGAGCGTCTCGATGGGAGCTCCTTTCTCCTCCACGCTCTCGGGTAAATCGGAAGTAGATATGCGAGTCTCTATACAGTGCTGCTCTTCGTCCGCATTCTCCGCAACCCCAAAGCCTGGGAGGCCCCCTTTCTCGCTCAAGCCCCCCGCAGGAGCGGTGCCAATGGGGCCTTCCAAAGGCTTGTCGTCCGTCGGCCGACGGGAGGCGTTTTTCAGCATGTTTTTGAACTCGATGGTCGAGGTGGCGGAGACGGGGGAGCCCAGCGATACGGCCTTGTCGATGCCGCCGGCTGGCGGGCGGCTGAAGGGGCCGGCGCCTTGCGAAGAGGAAGGCTGCCGGGCGGGCCCGGAGCAGAGGGAGTCGGCAAACGCCTTCTGAAGCGACCCCGGGCGAGACAAGTCGGGGAAGGGGGACTGCAGGAGGATGTTATTGGACTCCGGGAGGAAGAACTGATTGTTTTGGCCGGGCGAGGGCAGGCTCTTGTGCTCGACCCCCTGATCGTCGTCCCCGTAGCCCCTGCCACCCCCCGGCCGACTGCCGTAAGCTTCCTGCTTTTTGAGGATGGATTTCATGGGCTGGGAGAACGCAGATTTCAGCTGGTTGTAACTGGAGGATATGGCCTGGTAGTCGCTGGGGCTCGGTATCTGGTCTGCTGCCTTGTTCAATTTGAGGATCGATTTTGGGGGCTGCTGCTTCGCCAAGTTGGAGACGGAGAGAGGTGGCGGTCCGGCGTAGTCAAAATCGTTGCAGCATTCGCCCGGGTAAAATTGTTCCCGGGGGGAATCTCGGCGGGGAGACGGTCCGTCCCACAGCTCGGAGGGTTTGAAGGAGGGCGGAAAGGGGCTCCTCCCGCAGCTGTACGAAGCATTGCTTTGGTAAGAAGGCACTGCATTGGAAATCTCCGAGTAGCTGGGATCCCGTGCGGGCGGGAGCGAGAGCGGCGGGGAGACTGTGCTGCTGGCGGAGGAGGAGGGCGGACTGATTAGCTTAGTCAGCAGGGACATGGGATCGATCGTGCCTGGGGTTGCCGGCTTGTCCATGATCTCATCCTGGGTCGGCGTTCCGCCTCTCTCGTCCCTCACCGGCGTGCCGTCCTGGTTGTCCAGGACGGTGCCGCCGGGATTTCGATTCCCTTCGGACGGCGGCAGCAGGCTCTTGGAGTCGCTGGAGCCCAGGTTGCTCAGAAGGGGGATGTTGAGGTCCAAGGCCTTGAAGCCCGGGTTGACCTTCAGGAAGTTGTGGATCTTCAGCTCCAGGCTCGACGGCGACGGCGGCTCCGTCTCTGCCGCCTCGACGGTGGGCCTCTGGCTGGCTGGGCCTCCCCGGGCTCCAGCGCGAGAGCCTTCGAGCGCTGTAGTGTTGGCTGCTGCCTTCAAGCTCGAGTTGGACAGAGCTGGGCTGTGGTTTACCGGGGCGGAGTTCACCGACGAGCCGGAGGAAATCTCTGACGCGGGTGAATTGGGTGAGCAGCCAATGAGGCCTTGGATCAAGGACTGGGCGCTGGCATTAATAACGGGAACACTTTTGTCCAATGGACTGGTGATATTCGTCCCCGCTGGGGTGGAAACGCTTGGAGCTGCACTGCTGGATGGGATAGACGTGTTTCCCGTCACGCTCTGAAGTAACGACGATAGACCTAATATGGGGGGGTGGGGGGGGGGGGGGTGGGGGGGGGAGAAAAAAAGAATATTTCAGTACATTTTTCCATTTGAATCTACAGACTAATTCTAAACCATTCATTGTGCTCCAAAGCAAATGAGTACTCGGTTAACGTTCTGTTTACCGAGGCTTTGAAGGTGGAAAGAGACGTCAACAGAAGGCTTGAAAGGTCGTGGGGGTCAGAAGAGCGAGGGGTACATTTGCACAGCGTAAAATGTCCAGCGTGCTTAGCAGACGGAGCTAAAAACAAAGGAAGTAGGTCCTGGCGTGGTATTGTCGCAGGACCGATAATCGAGAGGCCCGGGGGGACTGCTCCAGGGACCCTGGTTCGATTCCCACCACGGCAGACGGGGAAATTGGCATCAAACCCCCACCTTGAGGAGGGAAACCCCTTTGGAGGAGGGAACCGGAGGCCCTTACCTGGTCCAGCCTGCAGCTAACTCCTCGGGGGGCTCTTCAATGCCCCTTGCCGAAACGGCCGAGCAAACCACTCAGTTCAGGGGCAATGAGGAACGGGCGACAAATGTTGTCCCCAGATTTTAGGGAGTTAAATTGGAAGAGGGAGGGCGAGGCAGAGGGGGTTTTTGGGTGGGGAAATCCCAGAGGCTCAGCGGCTGGACGAGGGGATCCAGGGAAGCAGAGTTTTCAAAGGGGGGGCTGTAGGGCGGGAACAGGTTTAAGATGGGGATTGGAGTGGTTCCAGTATAAGGGTAAGAATTGAAACGTTGGAGCCACTGGTGACCTGGGCAGCACAACTAATCAGCACTGTGGCTTCACAGCGCCAGGGTCCCAGGTTCGATTCCCCGCTGGGTCACTGTCTGTGCGGAGTCTGCACGTTCTCCCCCGTGTGGGCGTGGGTTTCCTCCGGGTGCTCCGGTTTCCTCCCACAGTCCAAAGACGTGCAGGTTAGGTGGATTGGCCGCGGTAAATTGCCCTTAGTGTCCAATAAGGTTAGATGGGGTTATTGGGTTACGGGGATAGGGTGTAAGTGAGAGCTTAAGTGGGTCGCTGCAGACTCGATGGGCCGAATGGCCTCCTTCTGCACTGTATGTTCTATGTTCTAATGATCAAGGGGGAGCAATCGACGAGAGAGCTTGGCGTGGGTCACGAGAGAGCTTGCGTTTCTGGAGGGTAGATCCGGAAGGGTGGGCCGGAGAGCATTGGAACAGTCAAAGCCTGGGGGGGGGGGTTTAAACAGAAACATGATGCAGGGGCATTTCAGGGATAAGGGGGCGCGCAGAGCTTTGGCGGGAATTGAAGGGAGGGTGCAGGCGAGCGGTACCATCTCGTGGACGTTGACAACAGACGCCCGAGGCTGGTCAGAAGAGCAGTCCCGAGCAGCCTGGGCCGATAGTCAAAATACGCCAATCTTGACCCATCAACAAGAGCCAAACTGAAATACAAAGATCAAAGAAAAGTACAGCACAGGAACAGGCCCTTCGGCCCTCCACGCCTGTACCGACCATGCTGCCCGTCTAAACTAAAATCCTCTACACGTCCGGGAGCACGGTAGCATTGTGGATAGCACAAATGATTCACAGCTCCAGGGTCCCAAGTTCGATTCCGGCTTGGGTCACTGTCTGTGCGGAGTCTGCACGTTCTCCCCGTGTGTGCGTGGGTTTCCTCCGGGTGCTCCGGTTTCCTCCCACAGTCCAAGGATGTGCAGGTGAGGTGGATTGGCCGTGATAAATTGCCCTTAGCTTCCAAAATTGCCCTTAGTGTTGGGTGGGGTTACTGGGTTATGGGGATAGGGTGGAGGTGTTGACCTTGGGTAGGATGCTCTTTCCAAGAGCCGGTGCAGACTCGATGGGCTGAATGGCCTCCTTCTGCACTGTAAATTCTATGATCATATCCCTCTATTCCCATCCTATTCATGTATTTGTCAAGATGCCCCTTAAACGTCACTATCGTCCCGGCTTCCAACACCTCCTCCGGCAGCGAGTTCCAGGCACCCACTACCCTCTGTGTAAAAGACACGTCCCTCGTACATCTCCTCTAAACCTTGCCCCTCGCACCTTAAACCTATGCCCCCTAGTAATTGACCCCTCTACCCTGGGAAAACATCACTGACAATCCACCCTGTCTATGCCCCTCGTAATTTTGTAGACCTCTATCAGGTCGCCCCTCAACCTCCGTCGTTCCAGTGAGAACAAACCTTTGAAGACAATTGAAGAGATTACTTCACAGGTTACAATTTAGGTCTGCAATTTCTTTCTATTGAACATACATAGAACATACAGTGCAGAAGGAGGCCATTCGGCCCATCGAGTCTGCACCGACCCACTTAAGCCCTCGTAGCCCAATAACCCCTCCTAACCTTTTTGGACACTAAGGGCAATTTATCATGGTTAATCCAGCTAACCTGCACACCTTTGGACTGTGGGAGGAAACCGGAGCAGCCGGAGGAAACCCACGCACACACGGGGAGGACGTGCAGACTCCGCACAGACAGTGACCCAAGCCGGGAATCGAACCCGGGTCCCTGGCGCTGTGAAGCCACACTTGTGCTACCGTGCCGCCCTGGCGCAAAGGAAGAAGGTGGGTCAACGTAAATCCAAAGTGGGTGACGATAAGCACGAGGGCAAAAGACAGCAGGAGCGAAGATCTGAGCCGAAGAATGAGTCTAAAGGGAGGAAGAGATGCACTGAGCCTCGGGATGGTATTTGAGGCCTTGGAAGAAATGAAGCCCGGGTTTGAAGCTGCACATCTCAGGGGTTGGGGCACCGAGCCGAGGGTGGTGGGGGGAGGGGGGAAGAGATTCAAGAGGGTGGTCCGATGGATTCCGTACCTTGCAGGGCTGGTGCGGAGGGCCCCTGCGTCTTGCTGAGCGCCGACAGGATGGTCTCCGGAGTTAGTTCAACTTTGGACAGGATGCCGGCCAGAGGATTGGGAGGAATTGGCGAAGGCTTCTGAGCGGGGGCCTTCAGGCCAGCGTTGAGCTGCCCCCCAGGAGGGGCCGCAGACGTCGCCGCAAGCACGGGTGCTTGTCCAAGCCCGGGGCTGACTGCAGGCAAGAGGGAGAGGAAGAAGAAGAAGAAAAAATAAAATTTGCAAAATCTGACACGTTTGGTAAAAAGACAAAGCCGAGAGACTTTTAAAACAGTTTTCAAACACGGATTCGGTGTTACTTTGCCTTGCGCGAGATCAGCGAGTCGATAAAATAACGTCCGATAACGTCTCCTGTAAAATTGTGTTCAGATGGCCGCGGAGGGAATTTGATGATTACTTGCAAACATACTGTCTCATTGTGCCATGTGAGAGAACCTTTACAAACTGCATGCTTATTAAATAGCTGCAGTGGGTGTACCTTTAAGAAATGGGTGTTTGTCAGATAGCTGCAGTGATGTCAGAGAGCGGGTGGAGCTGGGCTGTCAGTCTTTCACTTTTGTTTCTGAGCAGGCAGCTACAGGGTGTGTTTTAGTTTTGTTTTGAGAGCTGGGTCGCTGCAGGCAAAGCGAGGAGGCGTGCAAGGATCTTTCTCTGCAAACTAAAGACTGTCGCCAGATTATTTGGGTGATCTCAAAGTGATAACTGCTCTCAGTAGAGAATTTAAACCTGATCTCGGTGTTAAAAAGGGTCTTTTCTCTTATGGATGTTGCAAGGAAAGATTACGGGTTATTATAGAATATTGTATCTGTGGGGAGGATGGGTGTTGATAGTTGTTGAGATGTTTACTGTGGGAGAAGAACACAAGGGATCGATCACGGCCAGACCTCACCCTGTTCGTCCCCCCCCCCCCATCCTATTAAGAATCAAACCCGCAATTCCTGGATCCAAGTGCAGCAGCAGATTTGACATTTATCCGGCTTACCTACGTCGTCGCTAAGACAGGGAGCCGCCTTATCTACAGCCAGGGACGCCTTTAACAATCTAACAATGGATGGTCAGCTCCAATTTTACTCAGCGCACCCCACATCTGCACCCGACAAATTTAAGTTACTAAAAGAAAAGAAAAAAATCTCTTTTGCGTCCAGATCCACTTCCTTCCTGTCGGTGAATCTGAGGGATCCGGTTCCTGCAAAGAACACGTGGATAAAAACACGGCCAAGCAACTAACGGATAGAACCCTTAACCATAGGAGGGACTGGCACAGAGAGACTCCAAAGGCAGGGATGTCAAACTCCGCATTGCCCCTTTCCTGTGGCAGCCACAGCGGGAGGCGAGACCCGTTAACCCGGAGGTACGTCTGTACGCACCCGAGCCGAAGAGATGGAACTGACTCACAAAAGGAACTCCGCGCTCCGACAGAGCCCTCAATCCATTTGACACAGGATCGCGAAGGGTGGATACCTTGCCAATGGGAGTGAATGGCAAACCAAAACGCCCTTTGACGGGTGAACGAGTAGCCTCCCAGGCTTACTTCTCCCCTCCCCCAAAATAACGGGAGAGGGGAATTTTCACTTGGAATCCTCGGGCAGGTTTTTGCCACGAGAAAGCTCGACAAACAAGACGGGATGCACGTGGCTGACCTGCGACCCCTGTGTCTGGTCGCACGGGCTGCCAATTAAACCCTGCAGCAGCCAAGATTGTAAGATGGATGAAGCTGTGGCTGTTGCTTGGTGGCTCTGGTGCAAGGAAAAGCAAGGGATAACGTTTAATTTAAAACGGGCGCGATGCCTCACACACCTGTGAGCACCCTGTTATACAGTTCACTGTGCCCCCTACAGACGTAGGGACAATATCAAGTCCACGCTTGAAACCACGAGGAGGATAATATTGACTATTAGGTGGGACAGAACAGAATAAAAAATGGTTGCATTGCTCGGACGTAATATGCCTTTTGCTCTTCACACTTTTGGCCAACTAAACCCATTTGGTACTTCATTCCCAAAGTGGTGTGACACAGATAGACCGCCCCACCCCAGGGAATTCTCCGCGGGATCAGTTAACGGGATGGAGGAGCTCGGCGGTCTATAAGGCAGTGCGCACCCCCCCCCCAGATCATTAGCACATCTTTATTAGGGGTGGCGGATACTTGCTCGGGTGTCCATTGTTGAAGAGAATCTTGAAAGAGGGCTCTTCCAATCCAGGGTCCATCTTGGGATCTACCACCTTCTATTCATCTAGCTTCTTTATCCAGCAAGGACTTGGCCATCGGAACTCTGTCACCCACCATTCCATGTCTGCATAATTGAGACCGTGTTATCGAGCTGCTCCCATTTTGTGTTGGAGTGAAACGGGATTTTGTATTAAATTATAAACATTTCTCCGCTGCAGGAGGTGCATGTGGAGAAGTACAGGACGGTGGCTTTAGCCTACAGGCAGCTTGTTTCCCCATGCTTGCGGCGATGAAGCTCCATGCTGGTTTAGCACACTGGGCTAAATCGCTGGCTTTCGAAGCAGACCCAGGCAGGCCAGCAGCACGGTGCGATTCCCGTACCAGCCTCCCCGGACAGGCGCCGGAATGTGGCGACTAGGGGCTTTTCACGGTAACTTCATTTGAAGCCTACTCGTGACAATAAGCCATTTTCATTCTATTTCATTTCATGCTGCCAGAACTACCCACATCATCGCTAGCGAGCGATTGGCAGTGTCAGGGTCGGTTGTTGAACAAAGGTAGGCAACACACAGGTAGGCAACAACACACACACCCACCCTGCCCCCCACACCCACCCTGCCCCCCACACCCCAATCCTGCCCCCCCAACACACACACACACACACACACACACACACACACACACACACAGGCCCCCAACACACACACACACACACACACACACACACAACCCCTGCCCCACACACACACAGCCCCCCCCCCCCCCCCAACACACACACACAGGCCCCCAGCACACACACCCCCCTAACACACACCCACACACAGCACCCCCCAAAACATACACACACACAGCCCAACACACACCCCCCAACACACACAGCCCCCAATACAGAGCCCCCCAAAAACACACAGCCCCCCCCCCCCAAAACACACACACACACAGACCCCCCCAACACGCACAGACCCCCCCAACACGGGTAAATGGAGTTGAAATCAACCATGATTGAATGGTGGAGTGGACTCGATGGGCCGAATGGCCTTACTTCCACTCCTATGTCTTATGGTCTTATGGTCTTAACACACACACACACACACACACACACACACACAGGCCCCCAAAACACACACACAGGCCTCCAACACACACACACACACACACACAGGCCCCCAAAACACACACGCAGGCCCCCAACACACACACAACCCACCCCTCAGACACAAAACCCCCCCAACATACACACCCCCCCAGCCCAACAGGGAAAGGCAGCAAATTCAAAACAAAAACACGATTATGCCCAGTGTCATTAGTCCAGCAATCTCCGGAGTGGCACAAACCCGTTTTAAATATGGAATAAAGCCCCCCCCCCCCTCCCCTTTGCCTCAGCGATGGGGCCGGAGCTGCAGCCGGAGACGGCATCGAGACAACTGCCCACGTCGATCTTTCTGTCCCCTCTCTCGGAGCCTGACCATCTGACCGGCGCTAAATCCGGGGCCCCCCCCCCAAAATAATAATGAGAGGGGTAATCAGTTGGTCGCTTTTTGGGTGGCGCTGACCAAGGTTGGATTAACCGACAGGATCTCCGCTGGCCACCCAAAACACTGGAGACAGCAGAGGACGGCGCCAATGTGACGTCTCATCCCGAGACACATGTAACACTGTGCCAGGCCGGGGGTCACGCAGGGCAGGGGTCACGCAGGGCGGGGGTCACGCAGGGCGGGGGTCACGCAGGGCGGGGGTCACGCAGGGCGGGGGTCACGCAGGCCGGGGGTCACGCAGGCCGGGGGTCACGCAGGCCGGGGGTCACGCAGGGCGGGGGTCACGCAGGGCGGGGGTCACGCAGGCCGGGGGTCACGCAGGCCGGGGGTCACGCAGGCCGGGGGTCACGCAGGCCGGGGGTCACGCAGGCCGGGGGTCACGCAGGCCGGGGGTCACGCAGGCCGGGGGTCACGCAGGCCGGGGGGTCACGCAGGGCGGGGGGTCACGCAGGCCGGGGGTCACGCAGGGCGGGGGTCACGCAGGCCGGGGGACACGCAGGCCAGGGGGGTCACGCAGGCCGGGGGGTTCAAAGCTACAAACCCTCACCTGTGTTCTTCATCGCTGTGGTCAGGCTGCTGAGGATGGAGCTGATTTTGCCCAAGTCGATGTTCGCCAGGTTCGGCAGGGCCAGGGGGGGCGTCGCCGTGTTGCTCTTCGCCGGGGGAGCCTCGGCCGGGGCCGGCGGCTTCTCCGGCTGCGGGCTCGCGCTTGCCGGGGCCGCCGCCACCACCGGCGTTGTTGCTGCCGCCGCTGCCGTCGTCGTCGTCTCCGGAGGCTTTGGACTCGATTCCTCCTTTTTCTCTTCATTCTCTACTGCTGAAGGGTAATGATTAAGAGGGGGGGGGGGGGGGGGGGGGTCGGGCGGGAGGGAGGGGGGGGGGGGGGGGAAAAGAAAAAAAAAAGAGCGAATCAAATTGGAATCCCGCTTTAGCCGACGGTCCAGAGTTGATTTATCTGCCCGTTTTACTCCCGTTCCAGCGCCCGTCCAGGGTCGCCAGTTCTCCGTCAGGACCCTTGGTTACGGCTGCGCTCGGAGACCGTGCGCAGCTCCGGCCTCTCCGTGTGGGGAAGAAGGGACAGGGCAGCAGCGGTGGAATGTGCGGAGAGGGACGGATGTACGAGGACGGTACCCGAACCGGAGAGGGCACGGACGCTGGGAAAGATGCAGCAGGATGGGGATTTCCCTCCCCCCCCCCCGGCGGGAATAGGGAGGGTGCCTGGGCGTGGCCCTGGAGATGGGGCGGGGAGGGTAGACGACGAGACAACGTGTCCTCTTTCAGAGCCAGAATTGGGGACCACAAATAGCAGACGGTTACCGATAGATCCGAGAGCGAGATCGGGAGTAATCAAATGCGTCCCGGAGAGGGGTTAGAACGTGGCTAAGGCGAACGGTTTCAAAAGGAGAGAGGAGAGAGAATGGGGAGCTACGCTGGGCGGCTGTGGTGTGGGGGGGTCCAGGCCCAGCATAAAGACCAGCGCTGGGGTCTGGGTCGGTGCTGCGATTCCTCGCACGGAAGCGGCCGTGTGCGCGCCGGGTACCTATGATGCTAGCAGCTCCAGCCGCTTCGTCGTCCGACAGCTCCATGTCCTCCACGTCACAGTTATCGCCCGAGGCCTCCGGCGTGGGCGGCTCCGGGCTCTCCTCCGCCTTCCTGGGCTCCGCGGCCACCTCCACGGGGGGCCGCACGGGGGACTCCGAGCCCGTCGGCGACGGAGCGTCCATGTTGGGAGACGGAATGGGAGACTCATCAGGGTCCGGGAGGGTGGTTTTCAGTTGGTCCAGCTTCTTCTTCAGGTTGTTAACCCTGTTGGCGAACGTCTTGTAGGCCTGTAAGAAAATGGCTCAGTGGTAAAACCAGAAAGGGAACACGGACAGTTGCAGAGAATATACAGCACGGAGAGAGGCCATTCGGCCCAACCAACCCATGCTGGTGGGATGGAAGGTGCAGACCGGGGGAACTCTCCCATGGAGGGAAAGGTGACAGGAAATTAGGATGGATACAAGGGCAGGTCAGAGGCTGGGAATCCTGCGGAGAGTAACTCACCTCCTGACCCCCCAAAGCCTGTCCACAATCAGCCACAAGTCAGGAGGGCGATGGGAGACTCTCCACTTGCCTGGATGAGCGCGGCTCCCAACACTCGAGAAGCTCGACATCATCCAGGACAAAGCAGCCCCGCTCGATCGACACGCTACCCACCGACATTCACTCCCTCCACCTCCCCCCCCCATCCAGGACAAAGCAGCCCCGCTCGATCGACACGCTAACCACCGACATTCGCTCCCTCCACCCCCCCCCCATCCAGGACAAAGCAGCCCCGCTCGATCGACACGCCAACCACCGACATTCACCCCCTCCACTCCACCTCCACCCCCCCCCCCCCCCCCCCCCCCCCCCCCCCCCCATCCAGGACAAAGCAGCCCTGCTCGATCGACACGCTAACCACCGACATTCACTCCCCCCCCCCACCCCCCCCCATCCAGGACAAAGCAGCCCTGCTCGATCGACACGCTAACCACCGACATTCACTCCCCCCCCCCCCCCCCCCCCCCATCCAGGACAAAGCAGCCCCGCTCGATCGACACGCTACCCACCGACATTCACCCCCCCCCCCCCCCCCCCCCCCACCCCCCCATCCAGGACAAAGCAGCCCCGCTCGATCGACACGCTACCCACCGGCATTCACTCCCCCCGCCCCCCATCCAGGACAAAGCAGCCCCGCTCGATCGACACGCTACCCACCGACATTCACCCCCCCGCCCCCCCCCCCCCCCCCCCGACGCACAGCGGCAGCCGTGCGCACCGTCTACAAGACGCACCGCGGCCACTCGCCTTCGACAGCACCTTCCAAACCCGCCACCTCTCCCATCTAGAAGGACGAGGAAGGGGGGGGGGGGGCAGACACACGGGGAACACCCCCACCTGGAGGTTCCCCTCCGAGCCGCTCGCCATCCCGACTCGGGAATATATCGGCCGTTCCTTCACTGTCGGCGGGTCGGAATCCCGGAACTCCCTCCCTAACAGCACGGTGGGTGTACCTACGCCACACGGGACTGCGGCAGGTTCAAGATGGCGGCTCACCCCCCCCACCTTCTCGAGGGATGGCGCTAGCCAGCAAAGTCCACATCCCAGAAATTAATTTTAAAAAGGAAACTCCATCGGCTCCGGGGGGAGGGGTTTGTTCCACGTGACCCCAGTGCTCCCGGAATTTAAATTCTCTGCCCTGCCCTTTCTGTCCTTGGCGTCCGGCTGCGTTCCCAATGTAAGCTGGGGAACAGCGCGTCACCGTGGTGGGGGGGGGGGGGGGGGGGGGCACGGTAGCACAGTGGTTAGCACTGCCACCTCGCAGCGCCAGGGGACGCGGTTCGATACCCCGCTGTCTGTGCGGAGTCTGCATGTTCCCCCCCCGTGTGTGTGCGTGGGTTTCCTCCGGGCGCTCCGGTTTCCTCCCACATGTCCAAAGATGTGCAGGTTAGGGTGGATTGGCCGTGCTAAATGGTAACAGGTGATCAAAGCCAATTGCTGCGGATGCCGGGATGTGATCCAAGAATAGAAACTGGCGGACGATCTCAGCCGGTCTGACATGGGGGGGAGAGAGAGAGAGAGAAGGGGGCTGACGTTTCGAGTCTGGGCGACTCTTTGTCAAAGGTGGAGAGAACTGCCAAGGATCCGGGTTCGATCCCGGCCCCGGGTCCCTGTCCGTGTGGAGTTTGCACATTCTCCCCCGTGTCTGCGTGGGTCTCACCCCCACAACCCAAAGATGTGCAGGGTAGGTGGATTAGTCATTGCCCCTTAATTGGAAAGAAAAGAATTGGATACTCTAAATTCATACAAAATAATAGGTCCGCCTACCTTGACCGTAAAAGTATTCAATCACCCTGCCTCCGCCCCTCTCCGGGGAAGAGAGAGTTTCAAAGACTCAAGACCCTCAAAAAAATAGATTCTTTTCATCCCAATTTTAAACTGGAGATCCCTCATTTTCAAACGCTCTCACCCTCGTCCTTGTCTCTCCCTCAGGAGAAAACATCCCCTCTGGATCTGGAATTGAAAGCCCAACGATGACCGTGAAACCGTTGTTGATTGCCGTATAAACCCATCTGGTTCACTTAAGTCCTTTAGGGACGGAAATCTGCCGTCCTTACCCGGTCCTGGCCTACGTGTGACTCCGGACCCACAGCAAATGTGGACGACTCGCGGGCAGCGCGGTAGCACAGGTGGTGAGCACAGCTGCTTAAAAGCTCCAGGGTCCCAGGTTCGATTCCCGGCTTGGGTCACTGTCTGTGCGGAGTCTGCACATCCTCCCCGTGTGTGTGCGTGGGTTTCCTCCGGGTGCTCCGGTTTCCTCCCACAGTCCAAAGATGTGCAGGTTAGGGTGGATTGGCCGTGATAAATTGCCCCTTAGGTTAGGTGGGGTTACGGTGAAGATGTGAGCTTAAGCGGGGTGCGCTTTTCAAGGGCCGGTGCAGACTCGATGGGCCGAATGGCCACCTTCTGCAATGTACTGTCCATGGTTCTGTGATATGACTCATAAATGCCCTCGAGGACAAGCAATAAATGCTGGACCGGCCAGCCACGCCCGCATCCCATGAACGAATTAAAAAATAAAGCAATCCAGTTATGGAATAAGTTACCAAGGGAGCAGACAGGAAATGGCCTAGAGGGATAATTAATGGACAGGTTTCAGAGGCCGCAATCCCCTGGCAACGCGGATATGAACGAGGTCCGGGGGAGAGAAATCGAGAGTCAAAAAGAGAGACGGGCCGCTTACGTTTGCCACGATCTTCACCTCCTTGTACTGAGCCTCGTAAAATACCTCCGCGTTTTCCAGAGCTTCGATCAGCGGCGGCGTCTTCTTCACCTCCCTCTCCAGCTCACTGCAGAAGTCCTCCAGCTTGGAGCTGGACTCTTCGAAGTCTTTGGAGAACCGCTTCCCTCCGGCGCGATCTGCGAAAAGACAACGGGCTGTTTCTACGATTGAGCCGCCTGATCTGTTCAGAATCTTCCCGGCGGAATCGCGGGGCAGCGAAGTTTTAAAACAAAACAAAAAAAACAAACAGGACTGGATGGATTTGCAACGGCGATACAGGGCCATCAAGCTCGGAATTACTACTGTAAGGAAACCAACTAGAAGGAGCAGGGGGTGGCGGGTTTGGTGGCCATCACAATTAGGGAAATATGAATAGGATGGGAATAGAGAGATACGGACCCCGGAAGTGCAGACCATTTTAGTTTAGACAAGGCAGCATGGTCAGCACGGGCCTGGAGGGCCTGTTCCTGTGCTGAACTTTTCTTTGTTCTTTGAAAGTTCGGCCTGTGTCCGTTAAGTGACCTTATTGAAATGTGTACGAGATCGTGAGGGACTTAACAGGGTGGATGCTGAGAGGGAGTTTCCCCTGCGGGGAGGAGGGATAGATTATAACTAGTTCTGGGGGAGGGGGGGGGGGGGCAACATTTAAAAATCAGGGGGTCTCCCAGTTAAGACTGCGACGAGGAGACATTACTTTCTCTGAGGACCCTGGTTAGGGGCTGGTTTAGCTCACTCGGCTAAATCGCTGGCTTTTAGAGCAGACCAAGCAGGCCAGCAGCACGGTTCGATTCCCGTACCAGCCTCCCCGGACAGGCGCCGGAATGCGGCGACTAGGGGCTTTTCACAGTAACTTCATTGAAGCCTACTCGTGGCAATAAGCGATTTTCATTTTCATTCATTTTTCAGGACCCCGAGTCTTTGGAATTCGCTCTCCCTTAGAGAGCGCTGGAGCAAAGAACAAAGAAAAGTACAGAGCAGGAACAGGCCCTTCGGCCCTTCAAGCCTGTACTGACCACGCTGCCCGTCTGAACGAAAACCCCCTACCCTCCCGGGGACCCGCTATTGATACCAAAATAAAACAAGTGTCAATATTTTTTTTTAAAGTACAGAGATCCCAAATAAGTCCACACAAATATATAAACTACAGATTCACACGCCCACGTCTATTGTCCCTCTGAGTCTGCGCCGACCCTCACAAACAGCACCCTACCTCAGCCCGCACCCCCGCCCCATCCCTGGACTGACTGTCATGACTCCTGATCGCGTAGGGATCATTACCCATCTGCGTCTCCTGCCAATATACCAGCCACTTGGCTTCGCAAGTACTTTGGTAGCCGTGGGTCGCTTGAGGCGACCGTAAGTGGGGTCTATTGACTGCAAATTTTCTTTCTTCCTCTTCCGAGAGATCTCACTGTAATTGCAGGTTGTAGCCACTGGGCCGCACTACATCCCACTGTTTCCAGACAGAGAGCTTGAATGTCACGAGAGACTAACCTCCACACACTTTCTTTGTAAAGAAAAGGCACACGCTAGAAAAACAAGGTTGTTTCTCCCCCCCCCCCCCCAGAGAACAAATCTGTAAAACTGAGGGGAACGAATACTCTGAACAATAGTAACAATCTGTAAATACACACTTTAATTTGAACACAGAATCAACCACAAATAGCTTTGCAATTAACAATTCAATAGTTCTTAAATGAAGGGAAAAAACTCTACCTCACTATACACCTGCCTCTGTATGTATATTCCGATTAACCAACCCTATACAGTTCAAATGCCACTTATAAATAAAGTTGACAATCAGGGGTACTTGCTTATCCATGCAGGCCTAGGGAGACCCTTCCAGGGACAACTTGAAACTCCTACTGTCTTGTCGGTCTCAAATCCTGCTGTTCAGCTTAAACTCTGCTTGCAGAGAGACCAGATTCCTCCTATCAATTACATCCCATTAAGTTGTCCCATGCCCTGCTCAGCTAGGACTAAAACATCATCCCTCAAATTACCTGGGGCAGCACGGTAGCACAAGTGGTTAGCACTGCGGCTTCACAGCGCCAGGATCCCAGGTTCGATTCCCCGCTGGGTCACTGTCTGCGCGGAGTCTGCACGTTCTCCCCCCGTGTATGCGTGGGTTTCCTCCGGGTGCTCTGGTTTCCTCCCACAGTCCAAAGACGTGCGGGTTAGGGGGATTGGCCGTGATAAATTGCCCTTAGTGACCAAAAAGGTTAGGAGGGGTTATTGGGTTACGGGGATAGGGTGGAAGTGAGGGCTCAAGTGGGTTGGTGCAGGCTCAATGGGCCGAATGGCCTGCTTCTGCACTGTATGTTCTATGTCTATGTCTACCTACAGCTCCAAGGACCCAGGTTCGATTCCGGCCTCACATGACCGTCTGTGTGTGGAGTTTGCACTTTCTCCCCGTGCCTGCGTGGGTTTCTTCCGGGTGCTCCGGTTTCCTCCCACAGTCCAAAGATGTGCAGATTAGGTGGAATGGCCGTGCTGAATTGCCCCATAGTATCCAAAAGATGAGGTGGGGTTACTGGGTTAGGAGACGTGGGATTAAGTAGGGTGCTCTGGTGCAGACCCGATGGGCTGAATGGCCTCCATCTGCATTGCGAATTCTATTTCTATTAGGTGAAGAGGTAAATAAGTAGTCAGGAGCAATGATTACCTCACTTTTATGACTTCTTAATTACAGTTTTTGTAGGCACTCAGCCTGAATGTATTTTAAACCAGGGTTATTAAGAACAGTGCTATCACAAACATGAAATATGTGACAATTTCTAGATTCATCACGTACGTATTCGCCGGATTAATTAACAGCCGGCCTCACGGTCAGCCCCGCGTTCTTACCTTTCAATCGCTTCAACGTCTCTGTGCTGCAGACGTCCACGCGGAGGCTTCCAAGCTGCTTCTCTTTGAATTCCCGCTCGTCCTCGGCGTGCTTGTAAGACCCCAGCTGATCAATCAGTGCCTGCGGCTGAACGTGAAGAGGGCGCGGTCAGGATTGCGATTGTCCGCCCGCCGTCGCCCACCAACATTTGCCAAGAGGACTACAAGAGGGGCCGGTTTAGCACAGCGGGCTAAACAGCTGGCTTGCAATGCAGAACGAGGCCAGCAGCGCGGGTTCAATTCCCGTCTTGGGTGGGGTTATGGGGATAGGGTGGAGGTGTTGACCTTGGGTAGGGTGCTCTTTCCAGGAGCCGGTGCAGACTCGATGGGCGGAATGGCCTCCTTCTGCACTGTAAATTCTATGAAATTCTTGAGAGCGGAGCTAACGTTTCGAGTCTGGATGCTCTGGAGGGGGCACGCGTTAAAAACCCCACCGCGGTGAACTCAACCAATTAATCTGGAATCGAAATCTTGTCACGGTAATGGTAAAACCCATTGTTGCGGAAATCCATCTGGTTCACTGGCCGTCCCTTCAGGGAAGGGGGTCTGCCGTTCCTGCCTGGCCTGGGTTTCTGGAGAGGATGGGGGTTAGGTTCGGAGGTGATGCCCCTCACGGTCCACCTGGGTGTGTACATTTGGGAGCGGGCGCCGCCGCACTGTGGCATCGGAGGGCAGATATACCCGCGGAAACTGGAGCGACGAGATAGGGAGGGGGTGGGGGGGAACAGAACGCAAAAGCACTCACCCTGAATTCAGCCAGTATCTTGGATTTGACCACAATCCGTGCCTTGTTGCTCACTGCAAGGGAAGGGAAGACTCAATCAATAACGCGGACAGCGGACACACCGGCGCACAATCCACGTAGGGCAACTGTGCGCACCTTTACTGCAATTAGAAAATTATACGCTGCAGCATCGAAATGGCTTTGAAGCCACGATCACACCGCTGGTCTCGGTTACCAGGCTCCTGGGGAGCAGGTGCGCGTTTGAAGTGGCACCCCCCCGTTGGCTGGCGAGAGAGGAAGCAAGTTAACCCAGGTCGCCGCCGCTCCGGCGCCCAGCGTCTCCTGCCCGCCGAGTGCGCCCCACGCCGATGTGAGGGTGACCATAGCTGAAGGCGCCGAGTGTTGGCAGTTCCGTCAGATTTCCGCTGATCAGTCAAATAAAAAACCCGAGCGGCGAGGGCTTCCCTTGGCCATTCGGGACTGCTTTCGGATGGCAGGACAACGGAGCCCAGGAGCAGGACCATACCGTACATAATCCCCCCCCCCCCCCCCCCCCTCCCCCCGCCAAGCTTGAAAAGCCACCACCTTAGTCAGGCATGAGCGCCCCACAGCGGGACTCCACCAAGTGCCCACAAAGGTTTAGACAGGTGGAAACGGACTCTCGTGGCTGTTAAACCTGGCAAAGACACAATCCTCAGCGGCTGTGGGTCTAACTTCAGTCCGTCGGCACCGTTGGGTACACGAGGACGGTGCCAGCAGGCTACCGGTTTTGAAAGTCTCCGGGGGGTCAAGTGGCGTTTCATTAAACGGTCCCGTGAGGTTCTGAACGCGGCCCCGAGATTTTGTCCCATACCTGTCTTCACTTTAGTAAATTCTGCTGGCTTTCGTCCCACTAAAATGAATGGAAACAAGTGAAAAGAATTAGTGAATTTCCTGCTCGCGTTGTGCAACAATCGCCCCAGACTCCACTGGCAATCTGCGTGCATTTGCTGGCAGGGGAAGTTGCGAACTATTAAAAGCAGTTTGGGCAAAGTGTCCGGCCTCGGTTAACAGTTGGGAGGCTGGAAAAAAATAATAGGAACCCGGATAACCCCCATCTCCAATTCCCCGTTGATACACAAAAGGCGGCTCCAGGTGGTTTTCAATTGTTCCTCCCTGCGAGGGAAGTGTTTTATCTCCGCCTGGAGTTCTCCCCCCCCCCCCCCCCCCCCCCCCCCCCCCTCGAGTGAGTTTGACAAATTGTCACGGGGTTGGGGCGGGTTGGGAGGGGGGAGGGGGGGGGCTGCAGACAAGAACCCGGACTTTTCGCTCAGTCTATAGTCCAAGATGCCCACCTCTCGGCCGCGAATCGGTGACCACTCGAGGTAGGCAATTGATCCACAAGAATTCTGTGCACCCCCCCACTGAGAGCCCTGTGCAGGCAATAGTTCCATTTTCCCGCAGAATTTCAAAGCCGGAAATGGGAGGACGAGCGGAGAGGTGTGGGGGGGGGGGGGGGGGGGCCATTATGTCCCAAAGCCTCTGATCTGAGACTGAGACTGGGACTGTACTCGTTAGAATTTAGAAGGATGAGGGGGGGATCTTATAGAAACATTTAAAATTATGAAGGGAATAGATAGGATAGATGCGGGCAGGTTGTTTCCACTGGCGGGTGACAGCAGAACTAGGGGGCACAGCCTCGAGATAAGGGGAAGTAGATTTAGGACTGAGTTTAGGAGGAACTTCTTCACCCAAAGGGTTGTGAATCTATGGAATTCCTTGCCCAGCGAAGCAGTTGAGGCTCCTTCATTACATGTTTTTAAGGTAAAGATAGATAGTTTTTTGAAGAATAAAGGGATTAAGGGTTATGGTGTTTGGGCCGGAAAGTGGAGCTGAGTCCACAAAAGATCAGCCATGATCTAATTGAATGGCGGAGCAGGCTCGAGGGGCCAGATGGCCGACTCCTGCTCCTAGTTCTTATCTCCCCGATCTGGGTTGATTTTTGCCAACTTCAATCACAATTGCATAAAAAGTGGCCTCGAGGATGTGCGAGGGGGGGGGGGGGGAAACCTGCCTGCCCATTAGGGAAGCTGTGCGAGTGGGGACCAGTTAAAAGGTTCCCTGTGTAAAAACGTCCCCTGTAATTGGGCTGTGAAGGACCCCACAGTCCCTCTCCCCGTGTCTACGCGGGTCTGACCCCCCCCCCCTCCCCTCCCCACACAGGCTGACTGGCCAGGCTAAATTGCCCCTTCATTGCACTTTCCATTGTCACCTACACCTTTTGGCTCCCTCGACTGGGGAATGGGAGGGGGAGGGAGACGGAACAGCACGAAGGGAGTGCACGCTTAATTAGTGATGCCCGCCAGCTTGAATTGGCCGCTTGTAAAAAAAAAACACACAGCAAATCTTCACGTTCCTGAATCAAGACAAGTGACCCTCACCAAGAGCAGCTCGCAGGTCCACGATCAGCTCCTCTGGGTAGACGCTCCTCTGCTCCCATATCGTGAATATCCGCTCCACTGATTTGCGAATGGAAGGATCCCTAAAGAAAGCCAAAGGGGGGAGAGGTTATTTGTGAATTGGTGCTAGCGTGGGTCCACAATGACCTTTATTCAGCCTTTTTTTTTCACACAGGGAAGCTTGCGAGGAGCAAAGCTTTTGCAATCTGGAGTTTCCGCCGTCCACTCACGAGTGAACAAAGAACAAAGAAAATTACAGCACAGGAACAGGCCCTTCGGCCCTCCCAGCCTGCGCCGATCCAGATCCTTTATCTAAACCTGTCCCCTATTTCCCAAGGATCTACTTCCCTCTGTTCCCCGCCCGTCCATATATCTGTCTAGATACATTTTAAATGATGCTATCGTGCCCGCCTCTACCACCTCCGCTGGCAAAGCGTTCCAGGCACCCACCACCCTCTGCGTAAAAAACGTCCCCCGCACATCTCCCTTAAACTTTCCCCCTCTCACCTTGAAATCGTGACCCCTTGTAATTAACACCCCCACGCTTGGGAAAAGCTTGTTGCTATCCACCCTGTCCATACCTCTCAATTTTGTAGACCTCAATCAGGTCTCCCCTCAACCTCCGTCTTTCCAACGAAAACAATCCTAATCTACTCAACCTTTCTTCATAGCTAGCACCCTCCATACCAGGCAACATCCTGGTGAACCTCCTCTGCACCCTCTCCAAAGCATCCACATCCTTCTGGTAATGTGGCGACCAGAACTGCACGCAGTATTCCAAATGTGGCCTCACCAAAGTCCGATACAACTGTAACATGACCTGCCGACTCTTGTACTCAACACCCCGTCCGATGAAGGCAAGCATGCTGTATGCCTTCTTGACCACTCTATCAACCTGCGTTGCCACCTTCAGGGTACAATGGACCTGAACTCCCAGATCTCTCTGCACATCAATTTTCCCCAGGACTCTTCCATTGACCATATAGTCTGCTCTTGAGTTAGATCTTCCAAAATGCATCACCTCGCATTTGCCTGGATTGAACTCCATCTGCCATTTCTCTGTCCAACTCTCCAATCTATCTATATTTTGCTGTATTCTCTGACAGTCCTCCTCGCTCTCTGCAACTCCACCAATCTTAGTATCATCTGCAAACTTGCTAATCAGACCACCTATACCTTCCTCCAGATCATTTATGTATGTCACAAACAACAGTGGTCCGAGCACGGATCCCTGTGGATCACCACTAGTCACCCGTCTCCATTTTGAGACACTCCCTTCAACCACTACTCTCTGTCTCCTGTTGCCCAGCCAGTTTTTGATCCATCTAGCTAGTACACTATGAACCCCATACGACTTCACTTTTTCCATCAACCTGCCATGGGAAACTTTATCAAATGCTTTACTGAAGTCCATGACATCTACAGCCCTTCCCTCATCAATTAACTTTGTCACTTCCTCAAAGAATTCTATTAGGTTTGTAATACATGACCTTCCCTGCACAAATCCATGCTGCCTATCACTGATAAGTCTATTTTCTCCCAGATGTGAATAGATCCTATCCCTCAGTATCTTCTCCAACAGTTTGCCTACCACTGACGTCAAGCTTACAGGTCTATAATTCCCTGGATTATCCCTGCTACCCTTCTTAAACAAAGGGACAACATTAGCAATTCTCCAGTCCTCCAGGACCTCACCCGTGCTCAAGGATGCTGCAAAGATATCTGTTAAAGCCCCAGCTATTTCGTCCCTCGCTTCCCTCAGGAACCTGGAATAGATCCCATCCAGTCCTGGGGACTTGTCCACCTTAATGCCTTTTAGAATACCCAAAACCTCCCCCTTCCTTATGCCGACATGACCTAGAGTATTTAAACATCCATCCCTAGCCTCAACATCCGTCATGTCCCTCTCCTTGGTGAATACCGATGCAAAGTACTCATTAAGAATCTCACTCATTTCCTCTGACTCCACGCATAAATTCCCTCTTTTGTCTTTGAGTGGGCCAATCCTTTCTCTAGTTACCCTCTTGCTCCTTATATACGAATAAAAGGCTTTGGGATTTTCCTTAACCCTGTTAGCCAAAGATATTTCATGACCCTTTTAGCCCTCTTTATTGTGCGTGTGAGATTTGTTCTACTTTCCCGATATTCCTCCAAAGCTTCATCAGTTTTGAGTTGCCTCGATCTTATGTATGCTTCCTTTTTCATTTTAGCTAGTCTCACAATTCCACCCGTCATCCATGGTTCCCTAATCTTGCCATTTCTATCACTCATTTTCACAGGAACATGTCTGTCCTGCACTCTAATCAACCTTTCCTTAAAAGACTCCCACATTAGAATAACAGAAATGCGGAATATTTGTCTAATGGTAAAATTCTTGGTAGTGTGGATGAGCAGAGGGATCTCGGTGTCCATGTACATAGATCCCTGAAAGTTGCCACCCAGGTTGATAGGGTTGTGAAGAAGGCCTATGGTGTGTTGGCCTTTATTGGTAGAGGGATTGAGTTCCGGAGCCATGAGGTCATGTTGCAGTTGTACAAAACTCTAGTACGGCCGCATTTGGAGTATTGCGTACAGTTCTGGTCGCCTCATTATAGGAAGGACGTGGAAGCTTTGGAACGGGTGCAGAGGAGATTTACCAGGATGTTGCCTGGTATGGAGGGAAAATCTTATGAGGAAAGGCTGATGGACTTGAGGTTGTTTTCGTTAGAGAGAAGAAGGTTAAGAGGTGACTTAATAGAGGCATACAAAATGATCAGAGGGTTAGATAGGGTGGACAGCGAGAGCCTTCTCCCGCGGATGGAGGTGGCTAGCACGAGGGGACATAGCCTTAAATTGAGGGGTAAGAGATATAGGACAGAGGTCAGAGGTGGGTTTTTTACGCAAAGAGTGGTGAGGCCGTGGAATGCCCTACCTGCAACAGTAGTGAACTCGCCAACATTGAGGGCATTTAAAAATTTATTGGATAAGCATATGGATGATAAGGGCATAGTGTAGGTTAGATGGCCTTTAGATTTTTCCATGTCGGTGCAACATCGAGGGCCGAAGGGCCTGTACTGCGCTGTATCGTTCTATGTTCTATGTTCTATTTCAAATGTGGATTTACCCTTAAACAGCTGCTCCCAATCTACATTCCCTAGCTCCTGCCGAATTTTGTTAGTTGGCCTTTCCCCAATTTAGCACTCTTCCTTTGGGACCACCCTTGTCTTTGTCCATGAGTATTCTAAAACGTACGGAATTGTGATCGCTATTCCCAAAGTAATCGCCGACTGAAACATCAACCACCTGGCCGGGATCATTCCCCAATACCAGGTCCAGTATGGCCCTTTCCCGAGTTGGACTATTTACATACTGCTCTAAAAAACTCTCCTGGATGCTCCTTACAAATTCTGCTCCATCGACGCCTCCAACACTACATGAGTCCCATTCAATATTGGGGAAGTTAAAATCTCCCATCACAACCACCCTATTGCTCCTACATTGTTCTATAATCTGTCTACATATTTGTACCTCTACTTCACGCTCCCTGACGGTGTTTCCTATCCGTCTGGGGCAGAGGGATGGACACACTGTGCTCGTCTGGATCCCTCCATCCCTTCCCCTAGCGATCTTGCACATCAAACTACTTTCTATCACACATTTTACAGACCAATTAATCCCTCTTGGAGAGTGAAGGTCCTGATCCGCTCCAAACATAAGAACTGGGAGCAGGAGTCTGCATCCTCGTGGCTTCGATTCACTATCCGGCCCCTTCTCCATAACCTTTCAACCCGTTACGGATTTTAAATCTGTCCATCTCCTCCACAAATTTACTCAATCTCCCGGCATCCACCGCACTCTGGGGTAGCGAATTCCACAGATTCACAACCCTCTGAGAGAAGAGTTGCTCCTCATCGCTGTCTTAAAGCAACTACCCCTTATCCTAAGAGATGTCATCTCAACAACCGGTTGGATACGGGACGGAGGATTGCCGCAGCTTCTGGCTACGGGCTCCAGGCCGTTCCTCCCCCTCTCCAATCACCTAAATCGTAACGCACGGTGGGGCAATTCGGCTTGTGGGGCACCGTCTGTCCTGTCGCTATGCAGGTGCAATCCACTTGCACAGGGGGATAGCGCCGTTACCAAGCCGAGGGTGTACGTCTATGCAAAAGCAGATTTCTCAAGCGGAATTTAACTGTAGATAGCTCCTTGAGACAACATTTAATGTTGCGAGCCCCGTCATGCAACATTATTACGTAAATCAGTTGTTCCCCGGGTATGTTAAATCACTAATCGCCCTCGTTTGCAGCTTATAATGCAAATGCTTTGCAACTTAAGCGAACGGGTAATGCAACACTTTCGGTCTCTGAACTGTCCCCAGAACTTCACATCCCTTCATCACAGAACTGTGCTTCCGATTCGAAAATGAGCTGGAGGACAGCGAAAGGTGCTGCCTCGCTTCCAGGCTACTCATCGTGTCAACTGATGCTGAAACCTAACGTGTTGGGGGGGGGGCACATGCGGATCAGCTGGGTTACGAATGTGGACGACGAGACAATTTTGTTGGCCGTTACCCATATGCCGGGCTGCCACATTCCGCTGATTTCCATCCACCTCGTGTTTTTTTTTTTCCTGCCGGTATGGCTGAATTGATAACGCACCGTCACGACACCACTGAGCTGGGGTCCAGTCAATTCCGGCCCCACCTGACCCGGAGCCACACGCAAGTGATTTAACCAATAATTCTTGGAAAAATACCGTAAGTCTTTGGGTCCTCGGCTGTCCGTTAATCACAGTCACTAGGTTTGTAAATTTAATCACAATGTCTTCTTATTCACAAGAGCTATAATGAAATATGCCGCAACAACTGGTTAACTATTATCTAATTTCCTGCTCTAACTTGCGCCCCAGCCCTCTATACACACATGCGCACACACACATGCGCACACAGACACACTAACACACACGGGATGAAAGGGGTAAAAAGAATCGTAGTTCGCACATTACTCCTGTAGACGCCAGGTATTTTAAATACACTTAATATAGGTAAAAAGCTGCTTAAAGCATAAATATTAATTCCCAGATTTAAAATGAAAGAAACATATAATTTCCAAACTCAGTCATGAGTTTGCAAAACACAGAAGTCTGATAAGAACATTACATTTTTCCAAGGACAAGGGTTGAATCCATAGCAACGAGGAATAGGAATGAACGATTGCACGATTCTCACGCCTTTTGAGATTAGGGTGAATTACATTCCATGATTATGCGAGCTGAAACATTTTAGACTGTGTTGCCTTGTTTTTAATAAATGGACAGTTAAAACATCGAATCAAATATAATATATATATATATTTGATTCCAACATTCTCATTGAAACAATCTTATAAAAAACAGTTTGAATTATATTGTCGGAATTATGCCTAGTATGGCATGACGAGATAACATAAGTTCTCCATTGTTGCAGCAGTGAGGTCAGCATGATGTCTCCATTGTGGCAATAGGTAGGTCAGCATTAGGCCAGTTTTTGCTGGTTTTGATAAAGCACAATACCACATTCTTTACATAGTGAAGATGGACAGCTTGCTGTCAAATCAAATGTGTTTGAGTCTAACCCAAACCAATTAGGATTATATTGGGGTGTGATCGGACCCCTTAAGACAGATATGAAATAGTATATCCATGGACGATTTGGCCACCATTTTGGGAAGAAAGAAGAAGAGGAGAAGAAAGAAAAAGAGCCGGAGAGAAAGGAAAAGGGAGAGACAGAGAGAGAAAGAAACAGAGAGAGAGAGAGACAGAAAGGAGAGGACAGGAAATTAGAAAAGAGTTCTGTATTCATATTTCATTTTCAGACTTTGACTTTTAAAGTTGTGTTCGGGCTATTGTCTCAGAAGATAATTCCTGTGATTCTTTGAAGAAAATCAAATTGTCTACAAACTACCTTTTAAATGATTTTCAAGTTGTAACCAATGAACTCCAAATAAAACAATTCTTATTTGCACCTGACAAGTTTTTAACTTGAATTTCTACTGAGTTTCAGCAATGTACTCAGAACAACCGGTAACCATGAATTGAATAAACTTCGCAATCCTAAGATCCTTCAACTCCTCTCTTGCTTTGCAGTTCAAAGTTTGACCGTAGATTCATTCACGTATCGGCAGTTTCAGAAATACACCACTCTCTGGTTTCCCTCTGGGTTCTCTGCTGTTTCAGGAATGCAGCACTCAATCTTTCAGGAGAGGGAGAGAAAGCTGGTCCTTGTCTTTCTGTGTCCAAGACTCAACTGCTCCCTGTTCGCCGAGAACGGCCCCACTGGGATAGGATCCAATCGCCACCTGTTACCGGGCAGAGTCCGGCTTTTGGCCAATTCATTCAATCAATCAAACAGAGTCCCATCTCTCCCCTCTGGTGCCGAGAAGTCTGAAGCGCCTGTTCAAGCCAGCAGAGCGTTCTCTCCTGTAACGTCTGAACTCCTCATTCTCCATGCTGCTTTACTTAAAGATGCACAGGTTTAAGATGCGAGGGGCAAGGTTTAGAGGAGATGTGCGAGTTTTTTTTACACAGAGGGTAGTGGGTGCCTGGAACTCGCTGCCGGAGGAGGTGGTGGAAGCAGGGACGATAGTGACGTTTAAGGGGCATCTTGACAAATACATGAATAGGATGGGAATAGAGGGATACGGTCCCCGATAGTGTAGAAAATGTTAGTTTAGGCGGGCAGCATGGTCGGCACAGGCTTGGAGGGCCGAACGTCCTGTTCCTGTGCTGTATTTTTCTTTGTTCTTTGTAATCGTCCATGGATCAATAATGATAACGGCAAAATAAAGGAAAGGGGAATAAGGGCCCCTCCAGCACATACGGCACGGGGAAGTGATGTGTGTGCTGATTGTTCACAACGTTGTCTGCGAGAGCAATGCGCTCCCTCAGCGTCCAAAGTGTAAATATTTCATTTGTTTTTACCATTTGAAGTTGACGGTTCTATTCATGTATAAATGATTGGGCGTTTTCGGTAACTCGTTATAAAATATTTACCGTTGTCTTAAATGTATTTAAATCTTATTCCATAAGACCGGAAGACATAGAAACAGAATTAGGCCACTCGGCCCATCGCGTCTGCTCCGCCATTCAATCATGGCTGATATTTTTCTCACCCCCAGTCTCCTGCCTTGTCCCATAACCCTTGATCCCCTTATTAATAAACATATTGAGGTAGTTTTTGGCTTTATAAACAGTTACAGACATCATCAGAAAGCCCTGATTCCCTTATTGATCAAGAACCTATCTTTCTCTGTCTTAAAGACACTCAGTGATTTGGCCTCCACAGCCTTCTGCGGCAAAGAGTTCCACAGATTCCCCAGCCTCTGGCTGAAGAAATTCCTCCTCATCTCTGTTTTAAAGGACCGTCCCTTCAGACTGAGATGGAGCCCTCTGCTTCTAGTCTCTCCGACAAGTGGAAACATCCTCTTCACGACCACTCTATCCAGGCCTCGCAGTATCCTGTAAGTTTCAATAAGATCCCCCCTCATCCTTCTAAACTCCAACGAGTACAGACCCAGAGTCCTCAACCGTTTCTTGTGTGAGCAAGCTCTTCATTCCAGGGATCGTTCTTGCGAACCTCCTCTGGACCCTTTCCAAGGCCCCAGCACATCCTTCCTTAGATACAGGGCCCAAAACTGCTCACAATACAGGGGGTGGTTTAGCTCACTGGGCTAAATTGCTGGCTTTTAAAGCAGACCAGCAGCACGGTTCGATTCCCGTACCAGCCTCCCCGAACAGGTGCCGGAATGTGGCGACTAGGGGCTTTTCACATTAACTTAATTGAAGCCTACTCGTGACAATAAGCGATTTTCATTTCATTTCATTTTCATACTCCAAATGGGGTCTGACCAGAGCCTTATGCAGCCTCAGAAGTACATCCCTGCTCTTGTATTCTAGCCCTCTCGACAGGAATGCTAACATTGCATTTGCCTTCCTAACTGCCGACCGAACCTGCACGTTAACCTTGAGCGAATCGTGAACAAGGACTCCCAAGTCCCTTTGTGCTTCTGATTTCCTAAGCATTTCCCCATTTAGTAAATAGTCCATGCCTCCATTCCTCCTTCCAAAGTGCACAACCCCACACTTTCCCACATTGTATTCCATCTGCCACTTCTTCGCCCACTCTCCGAGCCTGGGAAAGTCCTTCTGCAGCCCCCCTGCTTCCTCCATCATGGTTAGTAAGGCAAAATGTCAAGTCGCCACAGTCCCAGGTGACCATTGGCGGCTTTCCCCTTTGGTAGCAGGGCAGGAGAGTCGACTGGTGATGGTTTAACCTGGGGATCAACACACATTCCCAAGACACTTGACCTGCCAAACACCTGAGATTCTAACTTCAAATTAAGTTGTGATGACTGTATGTAGGGATTTCAGATGTTTTGTATCATAGGTGGTTGGTGCAGTCAGCGTTAAAAGCCTGGGGTTAGCGTGTGCTTGACCGCTGCGGACACGGGTTAAAAAAAATCCTGGTTTGAAAGACAACCGGGTTTTGGAGCCAGAGGTGCAATTAAAGTATCGTAAAAGCTTGGCACATGGAATGCTGTTTGGATTGGTGTGTGTGTGGGGGGGGGGGGGGTGTTCCTTGTGGAGTTAACTAGCTTTTAGCTTGATAAGACAACGCAATTATTGGAAGGTGCCATGGTATCAGGAATTTTTCAGAAAAGCAGTGTTAGTTCGAGACCTGAGCAGAGGTCAAGCTTCTCAGTTTAGTTAAAAGAAACGCCTGGAGCAGTTTCTTTCCAAGCAGCTCAGAAGGGTGCGGTTGGAAGGAGGAGCTGAAACAAGGTGAAGCAACTTGGGAAGGAATACCGCCAGAGTTTCTGCATGGTTCTCACAGGATTCAGGTCTGGGCAGCATGGTCGCACAGTGGTTAGCACAGTTCCTTCAGAGCTCCAGGGTCCCAGATTCGATTCCCGGCTTGGGTCACTGTCTGTGCGGAGTCTGCACGTTCTCCCCGTGTCTGCGTGGGTTTCCTCCGGGTGCTCCAGTTTCCTCCCACATTACAAAGATGTGCAGGTTAGGTGGATTGGCCGCGCTAAATTGCCCTTAGTGTCTATAAAGGTTAGGTGGGGTTATTGGGTTGCGGGAATAGGGTGGAAGCGTGGGCTTAAATGGGGTGCTCTTTCCAAGGGCCGGTGCAGACTCAATGGGCTGATTGGCCTCCTTCTGCACTGTAAATTCTATGATCACCTTTCTTTAAAGCAGTGTCGAAGGATCTCGGTCACAAAGTAGAATATCAATAACACAGGTATTCCTGAATGCTCAATGTATTTAACAGTGGATTGAGAGCAGAGGTGGGGTTTTTTGTTGTTTGACTGGGAATAAAGATAGCAGTTAAGCGTTAGTGTATTCACTGTATTAATTAGCATTGTGTAAGGGGTAAATGTGAGCTATTTTCTGGTGTGATGCTAAAGATATTTTAATACTGTGTTAGCAATGAAGTTTGTTTTAATAAACCATATCGCTATTTTGGGTGAAATCACTCCTGGAGCGGGATACCCTTTCCTCACGAAATTAAGAAAAGTATTGGGGTTTCTGTCCAGTGTCCCAGCCACTGTAGGGGGCTCGTCCGGGATCGGAGTGAAATGAACTATCCCATTCGGATCTGAACTCTTTTAAAACAAGATGTGGCAATAAAAACACAACCTTCGCCTGAATTAAGTTCCACTGAGAAGTCTTTAGCTTACCCGAGTGAAACGAGTGCCCGCTATCACGACCGTCAAGGAACAGATCGACAGACTGGTTTAAAGGACTCTTCACTCACCCAAACGCACCGCTGCCCAATTAAACTGGATGAGGCGCAAAATGTTAGGGACACAGAAAATAGAAGCAGCAGGCCATTCGGCCCTTCGAGCCTACTTAATACCCTGATCCTGCCCCCCCCCCCCCTCAATACCCCTTGATCTCTTTAGCTCCAGGAGCTATATCAAAAGTTTCTATGAGATCCCCTCTCACTCTTCTAAACTCCAATGAATATAATTCCAACCGATTTAGTCTACTCATACGACAGTCCCGCCATCCCTGGAATCAGCCTGGTAAACCTTCGCTGCTCTCCCTCGAGAGCAAGAACATCCTTCCTCAGAGAAGGAGACCAAAACTGCCCCCAATACTCCAGGTGTGGCCTCACCAAGGCCCTGGACAATTGCAGTAAAACATCCCTATTCCTATATTCAAATCCTCTCGCTGTGAAGGCCGTGGCGACTAGGGGCTTTTCACAATAACTTCATTGAAGCCTACTCGTGACAATAAGTGACTTTCATTTCATTATACCATTTGCCTTCTTTACTGCCTGCTGTACCTGCGCGCCTACTTTCAGCGACTGATGCACGAGGACTCCAAGGTCTCGCTGAGTATCCGCCTCTCTCAATTTACACCCGTTCAGATAATAATCTGCCTTCCTACTGTTGCTACCGAAGCGGATAACCTCACTTTTATCCCCGTTATACTGCATCTGCACATACTGCGTGCACCCACTCACTCATTCTGCTGAAGCTAGCTTTGCCCCCTTCGCAGAGGCCGTCGGTCCTGCTAATATCGTCCAGCATTTTCTGCTCTTGTTTCAGAATCCAGCATCGGCCGTAACTTTCCTTTTGAAGTCTTGCCCGATTCCAATTTCCTGCCCTGTACCAGGCGAGCTGTGCAGAAGGAAGCTGTAGGCCGGAGACAACTTGACCAAGGGACCATTCTCTCAGCGAAAGTCTAGTCTCAACCGATGTGCGTACGTACACACACACAACACGTAGGCGCACGCCCACCACCCGCTAACAACGACGGTCAGCTCAAATGTCGCCCAGTTGGGGTCAGCTAGGTCGGGGAAGGCGGAGAATTAGACCATTTTATCCCATCGCATACGAGGTAATAACCGATGAGATAAGGGGGAGAGAAAAATGAGCGACACTTTCTAACCAGTGACCTTTGCTTGAGACAGCGACGGCGTGATGTGGAATGCACCCGTTAGAACTCAACACCTCCAGAAAAGGAGACACAAACATGAAGAGGAGGGTGAAAATATCTAATTGCAAGAGCATATGATGGTACCAATGTGGTACAGGCATGCAAACAGAAAGCCTGCTCGCATGATACAAAACAACTTCAAGCCATCTGCCAGTGCAGAGGTCATCTTAAACTCTAAATGCTGACCCAGTGCAACTCTTTATCACGCCCCGATCGATTACAGGCAGTCGTTACGTCACCCTGGGCAAGTGTACGGTCAACTCCAGCCCCACGTGCCCCGGAGTCACAACACAAGCTGGCCGCCCAATGATCAGTCGCCCCGGTTGGGAAGTAGACACACAATTATAGTTTATTCATACCAAGAACCATCGGGAAATATGTGGGAAATACAACTGGATAACAACAAGCGAATACCGATACCCACTGTCCCACCCTCCACCCATACACCCAAGACAGACAAACGCAGAGGGTGGGAAAGGGGTAAAAATAACAAGGATGAAGGTCAAAAGATAACGGTGGTTCTTTAGCACACTTTCCTCACAGCACGCTAGTTGATCAAAGTCGCTCGTTTACAGCCGGTAACGATCTTCATTCAGGGTCCCCGCAACGTTAGAAAATTCAGTACTTACGCGCAGCAGGCTTTCGGGAGAGACACTCGGGTTTCTTTTCAAACTGGGCCTTCAGCTCGCGGTTCGCCTTCAGGCCGACATGTTTCTGTAGACACTTTATTCCATGTTAAACCTCGCTTTCAGCGCGTGGTTTCGCTTTGGGCCTTTGCGTTCTCAAGAGGGTGACCCGCAGACTTGCTGGAGAGAGGGTCAGCCCTCGCAGAGGCCTTTTGTAGGGAATTAGTTGGATCTTTTTGGAGGGTGTTAAGTGAGGTGCCTCCATCCAGGCTGCAGAATCAAGAGTGAAACCAAAGTGGAACTTCGTACTCTGAAAGCATTCCAGTGGGATCAGATCCAATCGCCACCTGTTACCAGGCAGAACACAGCCCTTTGGGCCAATTCGTTGGCCACCAGCCAAATCAATCAAACTGAGTCATCACTGCAAACACCAGTCTAAGAGAGCACAGCCTTCTGGAATCTTCTGTTCGAATTAAAGGTACAGGTCACTTACGGACTACTTGCCTTAAAGTCACTGGTCCATTAATCGTCCGTGGATCAAAAACGTAACGGCAAAAATAAAAGAAAGCGGAAATAAGGAATAGACAGGAACAAACAGGGGAGGACCCTTACACAGTGGTTACTCAGGGCTGGTTTAGCTCAGTGGGCTAGACGGCTGGTTTGTAATGAAGAACAAGACCAGCAGCACGGGTTCAATTCCTGTACCAGCTTACCTGAACAGGCGCCGGAATGTGGCGACTAGGGGCTTTTCACAGTAACTTCATACTATGAGAATAAAAGATTATGGACTTGTTTAGTTCAGTGGGCTAGCCAGCTGGTTTATGATGCAGGAAGCCAGCAGCGCGGGTTCAATTCCCGTACCAGCTTACCCGAACAGGCGCCGGAATGTGGCGACTAGGGGCTTTTCACAGTAACTCCATACTTGTGACAATAAACTGTTATTATTACGGTCCTCAGGCGTGCAACACAATTGGTTTGTTAAAACAGCGTTGTAAATCGAAACGTAAAGACGGGACTAATTCTCCCACAGGGACAATGGTGTAAATGGGAGAGGGGGCGGGGAGGAGGTGGGAAATCACTCGTTGGGCGCCCGGTGGTGTCAAACGCTCTCAGCTGCTGTCCTGTCAAGTTGCTGAGGCGACTGCTGATGCCTGCACGCCTCAGCGCACGTTCCTCGGTTAGGGTGGAGGAGATAACGAGGTCACCGATCGCATCAGTTGCCCGTTTAATCTGGAACGTCTGAGTGGATATTAAATATAACATAAGAGTGTAAATCATCACCAAGGGGGCGGTTGGTGCCAGAATGGTTTAGCAGGATAAAACACTTCTTTCCAACCGAACAAAGGCAGTCTGGCCTGTCTCGTCAAACAGATAGGCAGCGCAGAATGTCAACGCGCGCATGAGAACGTGCTGGCACAATGCAACTTACAACTACCATCGACAGCAGATCCCCCTGACCTCTCCGGGCACCAAGGCTCTGGGAGCCAACGGCAGCAAGATCTCACTGATTACCCGCGGACGCGCGCGAGGAGGCCGTGCACCATCACCGTCCACCGGCTGTTGGTTCCCAGCTGGAAAGTTAGGATGGTGCGAGATTCGGCGGAGAGGATATAACCCCCGCACCGCGCGGGCTGCGGAGAAATGCCGCTGGAGAGGCCTTGGCATGCTGCTGCAGGACAGAGTGAGGATAATAAATGATACAGAGAGAGACTGAGAGAGAGACTGAGAGAGAGACAGAGAGAGAGAGAAACAGAGAGAGAGAGAGACAGAGAGAGAGACGGAGAGAGAGACAGAGAGAGAGAGAGACAGAGAGAGAGAGAGACAGAGAGAGAGACGGAGAGAGAAAGACAGAGAGAAAGACAGAGAGAAAGACAGAGAGAAAGACAGAGAGAGAGACAGAGAGAGAGACAGAGAGAGAGACAGAGAGAGAGAGAGAGAGAGACAGAGAGAGAGACAGAGAGAGAGAGACAGAGAGAGAGAGACAGAGAGAGAGACAGAGAGAGAGACAGAGAGAGAGACAGAGAGAGAGAGACAGAGAGAGAGAGACAGAGAGAGAGACAGAGACAGACAGGGACAGAGAGCGAGAGACAGAGAGCGAGAAAGAGAGAGCGAGCGAGAGAGAGAGAGAGCGAGCGAGAGAGAGAGCGAGAGAGAGCGAGAGAGCTAGAGAGTGAGAGAGAACGAGAGAGAGCACGAGAGAGAGCGAGAGACAGAAAGAGAGAGACAGAGAGAGAGAGACAGAGAGAGAGACAGAGAGAGAGACAGAGAGAGAGAGAGAGAGACAGAGGAGAGAGACAGAGAGATAGACAGAGACAGAGAGAGAGACAGAGAGAGAGACAGAGATGAGAGAGAGACAGAGAGAGAGAGAGAGACAGAGACAGAGAGAGAGACAGAGAGAGAGAGACAGAGAGAGGAGAGACAGAGAGAAGAGAGAGAGGCGCGTGCCACAGAGGCCTTTTACGTAGTGTTACGCCAGCCTGGTCCAGTGCCTCACGTGCCCCGGAGTCACAACACCAGTGAATTGACCAATAATTCAATAAAATTTCCCGAACTCTTTGGCTGCCCAATAATCACAGTCACCAGGGTTGTAAGTTCAAACACAAAACTGTTTATTTCCACCAAGTACTATGAAAAATTCAGTAAATACAACTGGATAACAAGCAAATACCTGCAACCCACTTTAACTGTCCCACTCTCCACCCATACACACAAGACAGACAAACACAGAGGCAAGGAAAGGAGTAAAAAATAACATGGATGAAGGTCTAAAGTTGTGACTTTGTTTCAAACGGTGGTTGTTTCGCACGCCTTCCTCACGGCGCGCTGGTTGATCAGTGTCTGGTTTACAGCTGAGAAAGGTCTTCCATGCAGAGTCAGTCATTCAGAGTCGCCGCACGCTAGTGTCATGTGAGAGTACCTTTAAGAAATGGGTGTTTACTACTGCAGTGATGTCAGAGAGTGGGTGGAGCTGGGCTGTCTGTCAGCTTTTTTAATTTCGTTTTAGGCTGTTTGCTGCAGGGTGTGTTTTAGTTTCGTTTTCAGTGTTGGAGCTGAAGCCAGACAGAGCAGGTGTACTGTTGATCTCTCTGCCATCAAAAGACTATCTCTTGATCATTTGGTGAATTCAGAATTATAAATGTTTTCAGTCGTGACTTTAAGCGGATGTGTTTTTTCAGTCGTATGGATGTTAAAAAGGAAAGCTTAAAGGATTACTTAGTGTTGTAGTCTTTGGGGGTTGTATTTGAATTGATGGTTGCTAAGATGTTCACTGTATGTTTTAAAAAGTTTAACTTGAGTTCATAGAATAAACATTGTTTTGCTTTCAAAAATACTTTTACATTTCTGCTGTGCCACACCTGTAGAGTGGGCCGTGTGCTCCCCATACCACAATCTATTGTGGGTCAGGTGAACTCCGTGATACACTTTGGGGTTCATAGAATTCACAGTGCAGAAGGAGGCCATTCGGCCCATCGAGTCTGCACCGGCTCTTGGAAAGAGCACCCTACCCAATCCCACACCTTCACCCTATCCCCATAACCCAGTAACCCCACCCAACACTCTAAACCCTGGCCCGTAACACCGGGAAACGCGGTAATTATAGCCAGCAGGCTTCCTGGAGAGAAGGTTTATTCCTGATCAAACTGGGCCTTCCTGCTGGAGGTTCACATTCAGGCCCGTATCTTTCTGTCGAGAGGGTGACTTAGATCCCTTGCGAACCGAACAGGAAGCGCTGAAGATATTCCAGCGGGATTAGACTCAATCCCCACCTGTCACTGGGCAGAGCACAGCCTTTTGTGCCAATTCATGGGCCAATCAATCAAACCGAGCCCCAGCCAATCTGTGTCCCTGGTGCTAGTCTGTCGACAGCTCCAGTTTGAACCAGCACAGTGATCACGCCGACCGAAATTCTCCACTTGAACTAAAGGCGCAGGCCGCTTGCCTTAAAGCCACAGGTCTATTAATCGTCCACGGATCAAAAACGTGACGGCAAAAAAAAGGGGGGGAAAAAAAAGGAAGAGACAACGACCTTGACAATAGCACAGAGGCAGGCTCCATCACGCAGCAATCGAGCAAACATTAGTCAAGACTTTTACGGAACAGAAGGCGGGGTGGGGGGTACTTAATCCAGGTTTGCTCTCCACAAAGCCGTTCCAAATGATACTCCACGGATATTTAAAAAGAAAAACACTTCACTTACCTCACCAACGCGCCTGCTTCAACCAGAACCTCTGAAAAAGCGTCACGGAAAATAATCGCATTCTTCCTTTTGCAGTTCTGAATCACATCATTGGCAACGTAGAAAAGGTTCAGTCGATGAGGGATTGAAGCTAATTAAAGAGAAAACACAAAGCTTCATTAATCTGTGAAAGCGCCTTGTTAAATTGAGAACAGCAACCTTCTGATTTACTCAAATTAAATACTCAACACCAGACAATACCAGCAACAGGAGCGGAGCGGGAACTGTGCGGGGCGCGGGGAGGGCGCAGTCCGGGGCGCGGGGAGGGTACAGTCCGGGACGCGGGTGAGAGTTTGGGTCAAGTTAGAATCAGAGCTCGATGGGAAATGGAATGAGAGTTTGGTCAAGTTAGAATCAGAGCTTGATGGGAAATGGAATGAGAGTTTGGTCAAGTTAGAATCAGAGCTTGATGGGAAATGGAATGAGAGTTTGGTTAAGTTAGAATCAGAGCTTGATGGGAAATGGAATGGGAGTTTGGTCAAGTAAAAATCAGAGCTTGATGGGAAATGGAATGAGAGTTTGGTCAAGTTAGAATCAGAGCTTGATGGGAAATGGAATGAGAGTTTGGTCAAGTAAAAATCAGAACTTGATGGGAAATGGAATGAGAGTTTGGTCAAGTTAGAATCAGAGCAGGGCAGCATGGTGGCCTAGTGGTTAGCACAACCGCCTCATGGCGCTGAGGTCCCAGGTTCGATCCCAGCTCTGGGTCACTGACCGTGTGGAGTTTGCACATTCTCCCCATGTCTGCGTGGGTTTCGCCCCCACAACCCAAAAATGTGCAGAGTAGGTGGATTGGCCTTACTAAATTGCCCCTTAATTGGAAAAAATAATTGGGTAATCTAAATTTTTTTTAAAAAGTTAGAATCAGAGCTTGATGGGAAATGGAATGTCAAGATTGTGTAATATGTGTACGTGCCTTGTGAGATGAATTACGTCCGTGTTCGGCTTGGTATGGCCTTGACGCGATCGTAACTGTCTGTGGGAACCTGTGAACTGTCTGTGGGAACGAAACGCAACCGTGGGATGGGATACTCCTTCCTTGATAAAGAATTGCAATGCAATGCAACTAATGAGCTAACTGTGTGGCTAATGATTGAAAGAAATAATTACATGAAGGAGGGGTTTTACAAGTATATAGTTAACTGTAACTAAGAGACAATTACTTTCACTTGCTGTAACTCTGAAGTTACACTTGGGTAGCCCCGCGGTAAATAAAAGGTTCTTTGAAGTTATCTGGTGTTCGACTGATGATTACCTCCGGACTGAAAATGTAAGATTATCATATGGTGGCCCGTACGGGGATCTCTGGTGCGGCGACAGAAGCAGACGGTGTGAGCGGCAGATCGTCTCCGGGCGCGTAGGGGAAATAGGGCCCCCAAATGTGAGTATTTTTATCACTTTGGTTTTTCCCCTTCGCTGTCCCGGTCGCGAGTCTGTCCGACTGCCTGCTGCTGGAGACGTCCCTACGAGATTCAGGTCAGTCCGGCGAACCCCAGAAATTCAAAGAGCTGGGTTAGAGTCCCTGAGGTTAAATTCCTCTAAAGAGCTGGGTTAGAGTCCCTGAGGTTAAATTCCTCTAAAGAGCTGGGTTAGAGTCCCTGAGGTTAAATTCCTCTAAAGAGCTGGGTTAGAGTCCCTGAGGTTAAATTCCTCTATAGAACAAGGGTTGGAGTCCCTAAGAAATAGTTAAAAGAGGTAGAGGTATCGATGCCAACATGTTCCTTGTTATTACCTAAAACCTTCGCGATAAAAGGTTCCCGTTAACTTTGTAAGGCGGGTGACATAGAATCTTTACGGTGCCACCTTCGAGCTGTTAATTGGCTTGTACGGAGCGCGATTACTCCGTGATTTAAATTATAATCCCCTGCAGATGCAGATAACTCTGCTTAACAACACATAAACAGGGCAAAAGCGTGCGGACCCTTTAATCCTTAATCAATTGGAAAACAGGGCAGGATAACCCTGTGATAAATTCAAAATTGGATTAGTGATCTAGGATCGCTATTAAATTGTAATCGGAAGGACCATCTGGCATCAGATAAAGGGTACAATGGGTAATACTTTAGACACAACTTTTGAGAGTGGCAGCGCACTGCAAACGCTTTGTGAACAGTATCTGGAACACTCTAAGCAGCTGAGATTATTATCGGGGGAATTGCACGAAAATTTAGGAGAAGAAAAATGGCCACTGGGGGGGGAACTAATGCATTAAAATTGGGTATAAAATTGACGGAGAAAGGAATAGTTAAAACAGCCAAGGTCTTGGAAAAAAGGAATGCGCATATGGGAAAAGAACCAAGTCATTAGGCTATCCGCCTTGAATCTGTATAGTAATCCATGTGAGTTTAAGTTTAAGTGAGATAAGGTGCTGTCAGGGACTGCGGAGTCCCCAGATCTTATCTCCCAGAATTCTGACATAATAAACTGCTTTGTTACTGATACTCAGGCCTTCGTGTGAATATTTTCACCCCTAACATTTGGTGCAAGTCTGGAAGGATGTTGCTGAGCTGGAAGCCGCTCCAGCCGGTGGACAAGGCGAGTAGTCAAACCTTTGACCGGCAAAAATTAGAGTCACTCGGCAAAGCGGACAGATAGAACATAGAACATAGAACAGTACAGCACAGAACAGGCCCTTCGGCCCTCGATGTTGTGCCGAGCAATGATCACCCTACTTTAAACCCACGTAACCCGTATACCCGTAACCCAACAATCCCCCCATTAACCTTACACTACGGGCAATTTAGCATGGCCAATCCACCTAACCCGCACATCTTTGGACTGTGGGAGGAAACCGGAGCACCCGGAGGAAACCCACGCACACACGGGGAGGACGTGCAGACTCCACACAGACAGTGACCCAGCCGGGAATCGAACCTGGGACCCTGGAGCTGTGAAGCATTGATGCTAACCACCATGCTACCGTGAGGCCCCTAAAGGGTAAGGTAACATCCAACGAATCTGGTATCAAGGCCAAATGAGTAAAAGAGTCAGTTTAAACTTTTTTGGGGGGTTTTTGAAGAGCAAAATACTCAGGTACAAAAAAAGAAATGATCAAAGATGGGTGTGATCTTTGTGGGACAGAATAAAATGGTGAGATACACAGAAGTAGAGATAAGACAAATAAAGTTAGAAGCACAAATGACATAAATTAAACCTTCACACCATTTGGAAAACAGGCTAGTTTAAAGGACTTAAGCTCTGGCTCCTTTAAGCATAGTAAAGATAGCGGCAGTACAAATTGTGCAAACTGGCAAAGACATCACAAAACTGCCAACATGGTGGTTAGCATAAATGCTTCACAGCTCCAGGGTCCCAGGTTCGGTTCCCGGCTGGGTCACTGTCTGTGCGGAGTCTGCACGTCCTCCCCGTGTGTGCGTGGGTTTCCTCCGGGTGCTCCGGTTTCCTCCCACAGTCCAAAGATGTGCGGGTTAGGTGGATTGGCCGTGATAAATTGCCCGTAGTGTCCTAAAAGTAAGGTTAAGGGGGGGTTGTTGGGTTACGGGTATAGTGTGGGTTTGAGTAGGGTGATCATGGCTCGGCACAACATCGAGGGCCGAAGGGCCCGTTCTGTGCTGTACTGTTCTATGTTCTATGTTCTAATTACGGCTAACGACTGTCCAGGAATGTCTCAAGGAAAAAAAAAATCAAATAAAATCCAAAAGATCAGAAAGGGGCTAAAACACTCAATTAGTTTTTGTTTAGGAATATCTGAGGATGACAAATCCCTCTCCCAAAACGAAAAATGGGGAGTAAAGTCAATACAAGATTAAGGTTAGGAACTTAACAATAGAACATAGAACATAGAACAGTACAGCACAGAACAGGCCCTTCGGCCCTCAATGTTGTGCCGAGCCATGATCACCCTACTCAAACCCACGTATCCACCCTATACCCGTAACCCAACAACCCCCCCTTAACCTTACTTTTATTAGGACACTACGGGCAATTTAGCATGGCCAATCCACCTAACCCGCACATCTTTGGACTGTGGGAGGAAACCGGAGCACCCGGAGGAAACCCACGCACACAGGGGGAGGACGTGCAGACTCCACACAGACAGTGACCCAGCCGGGAATCGAACCTGGGACCCTGGAGCTGTGAAGCATTTATGCTAACCACCATGCTACCCTGCTGCCAATGGATTCTTGTCTAAAATAACTTCAGATCGTCTCAGGCCGTCCAGATAGACTCGGCGGTGGTTCAGTTCATTTGAAATAAAAGAAAAATAAACATCCAGTAATGTCTCTATCCACAAACTGGTTAAATGGTGAACATTGAAAATTGAATTCAGTTTGAAGATCAAGAAATGAATTTGAGTAACATTGAAGGAAAGAATAAGTAAATTTTGATGTCAGATAACAGATAAAAATGGCATCATGCCAAGTTCTCTACCACTTTCGATTCTGTACAAACATTTAACCATTTCAGCAAGCAGGTCATCTGCACAAAGAAATATAGTCGCTAAGAATAGCCAATGCCTCTAAAATTAATCAGTGGAAATTGACTTAAATGGAACAACACAGATAAAGTTTTCGAAGGAGAATGAAAAAATTTGTTCAGTATTTTAATTGAGCTATTGTGATAATTCCCGTACCAGCCTCCCCGGACAGGCGCCGGAATGTGGCGACTAGGGGCTTTTCACAGTAACTTCATTGAAGCCTACTCGTGACAATAAAGCGATTTTCATTTCATTTTCAAATTCTGTCTCTTTACTCTGATGTTTGCGACCTGTGAGAATGTGTATGCTTGGTCTGTGAATGTTAATATCTCTCTCTGCTACGATTTATCTTCTGAGAAAGTAACCTTGGGTTTATAATCTGGAATTTTAGAATAGGCTTCAGAAGGATTTTTACTTAACTGCAGAAGCCAGGTATTTCTAAGACACCTAATATAGGAAACAAATAGCTGTTTAAGCGTAAGAATTAATTCCCAGTTTTAAAATGAAAGAAAACACATTTTGCAATTTTCATAGTCTTAATTTTAAAAGTAACACAGAAGTCTGATAAGACAGCCAGTTCTCATTACATTTCTCCGAGGACACAAGCGCGAATTAGGGCAAATAACTCGGCTTGTTGGGCCGAGAACGGGGTTTCAAAGGCTGCTGCCTCCAAGGTTTTCCCGTCCTGATTTACTATGGCATATCCTGATAGGGGCCGTTTAGCTCACTGGGCTAAATCGCTGGCTTTGAAAGCAGACCAAGGCAGGCCAGCAGCCTGCCTTGGTCTGCGGGTTCTGGGAGGCTGGTACGGGTTCAATTCCCGTACCAGCCTCCCCGAACAGGCGCCGGAATGTGGCGACTAGGGGCTTTTCACAGTAACTTCATTCGAAGCCGACTCGTGACAATAAGCCATTTTCATTTCATAACCGCTCCCCCCCTTTCACCGATGGAAGCAATTCCATCTGTAAACATGGTCAGGTCTGGGTCGCTAAGAGGGGCAGGTGCTCCCTGACAGATGAATCTTGCTTTATAAGTGACATGCAATCGTGTCCAGGGTGTTATTCCTCAAGGGGTGGATTGGCGAGAAAATTTGCAGGATTAATAGTGGTGCAGTGGTGGAATTGGAGCTTTAGAAATAGAGAATTTCTGACATCCGCCGGCAAACAAATTTCACACAAGGCATTAGTTTCTCACTTGCTACAGGCCCTGATGTTGCCCAAACAAATGGCGGTTATAAAAAGCACTTCCCATACATCGGGTAAAAACCCCCAACAGATATAGGAAATAGACAGGCAGACCACCAAGCCAAAGAAGCCTCCCAATGGTGGTGCCAAGAATGATGAGTCAGACTAAAAGCTCACCAAGCCGGTCTCCCTCGGAGAAGCCAATGCCAACTATTACCGACGTCGTTAAGTTGCAGGACGCGCCTAAGAGTATGAGAGAGTTGTGGGAAGAAATGGGGTGTCATTATGATCACGTAACTAAGTTGTGGGTCACCCCGGCAGGACAAACTTGTCTGACCGACGTCTTGGCAGCCTGGGTCACTGAATGTGTTCACTTTGCAACTCGTTGTGGTGCACGAGCTACGGGTGATATATCGCTGAAGGCTTGGTAGCATCCAAGACTGCAGGAAATAGCACAAAACATTAGCAGTCGTTGCCTGGTATGCCAGCGATATAACCCTGGAAAAGCAATACCCCGTGGAATGGGTAAAACCCCGTTACCGGAAGGTCCCTTTGAGACACTCCAGATGGATTGCATTGAGTTGGAAAGATGCCAATGTTATAAACATGTATTGGTTATTGTTGATGTATTTAGTAAGTGGATAGAAGCTTACCCCACTGTAGATAACAAAGCTTCCACAGTAGTAAAAGTTTTGATGCGAGAAATTGTTCCTAGATTTGGGATTCCACGTCGATTAAGCGCTGATAATGGACCTCATTTTGTGGGACAGATCAATAAGGAATTTTGTACTCAGCTGGGAATAAAACAACAATTACATTGCGCGTACCGACCCCAGGCAGCGAGAATGGTAGAAAGAGCTAACCAGACATTAAAAACGAAACTGGCAAAACTACAGGCGGAGACTAGAGACTGGAGCCACTTGGCTCAAATTATTGCCCTCTTCCAGATACGTGCAACCCCGGCGGGAAAGACACGACTGAGTCCCGCTGTAATTCTATACGGCAGACCCTTTCGCACCCCCTGGGATCAAGAAGACCCCAAGGACGTCCAATTCCACCACATGACTACTGAAATGGCCAACTATATGATAGCTTTAACTAAGGCCTCCATCCACGGGTGCGAGCTGCTTGTGAGGAAATACCTCCCTTGTCCAGTTCGGTCACGATTAATCCGGGTGAGTATGTCCTGATTCACAATTGGATTAGGAAAGGACTGGGGGAAAATGCCTGGACCCACATCCATCATTGTAAGGCCTTGAAGTGAAATGAAAAGTAACCGTTTTTGTGTCCAAGCCTTAGGTTACAGTTCCACCCAGCCTGTAGGATGAAGTACCTACTTATCACCATGATCCTGATGGGACTCTTGGAGGCAAATGGGGAGGCCAAGCAAAGAACCTGCGGAGGCAGCGGAAAATGGGTCCATCACCCGTGGACGACACTTGGCGCGGCATCAACAACGACCCTGAGGAAGGAGGATCCTGGAACGTGACCCCGGTGGACGGATGTTCGGCCTACGTGGCGACGATCGCACCAAACCCTGCTCCTTGATGGAAGAACTGAAGGAAGACTGCCCTGCCATCGGATTGGATGTAGTTGGGACTATAGTTGCAAAAACAGGCATAGTACCGCCAGGACAGAAGTATAAGGGGGAGATGTGTTAGTGAAGAACAACCCTTATTGGCAAGAAAGTGAAAGGGATCAAACATCAACCCTCCAAAGGACAAGACGTAACGTAAACAAAAGGCAGAAAAGGGAATTACACATAAACACGTATCTGGGCGGATCATGGGGGTCTTAACTGGTGCATGGATTAGTGATCCTGGGAGTTGTGATACTTGTAATAATCATGTTTAGTTTCCTAATGAAATGCTTGTGTAAAAGTGTCAGTGCAGCAGTAATTCCCCCACAGTTAATACAGCAACGTGAAGTGAGCCTAATGGATGAGAAAGAAGATGCAGAGGAACGTAGGAAAATGGTAGAAGTGCAGATAGAATGGGAAAGACTGAGGCAGGTGGCTATGGATTAGAAGTTATCATGAAATGATAAAAGGGGGGAATGAGAGTTTGGTCAAGTAAAAATCAGAGCTCGATGGGAAATGGAATGAGAGTTTGGTCAAGTAAAAATCAGAGCTCGATGGGAAATGGAATGAGAGTTTGGTCAAATAAAAATCAGAGCTCGATGGGAAATGGAATGAGAGTTTGGTCAAGTAAAAATCAGAGCTCGATGGGAAATGGAATGAGAGTTTGGTCAAGTAAAAATCAGAGCTTGATGGGAAATGGAATGAGAGTTTGGTCAAGTTAAAATCAGAGCTTGATGGGAAATGGAATGTCAAGATTGTGTAATATGTGTACGTGCCTTGTGAGATGAATTACTTCTGTGTTCGGCTTGGTATGGCCTTGACGCGATCGCAACTGTCTGTGGGAACCTGTGAACTGTCTGTGGGAACGAAACGCAACCGTGGGATGGGCTACTCCTTCCTTGATAAAGAATTGCAATGCAATGCAACTAATGAGCTAACTGTGTGGCTAATGATTGAAAGAAATAATTATATGAAGGAGGGGTTTTACAAGTATATAGTTAACTGTAACAAAGAGACAATTGCTTTCACTTGCTGTAACTCTGAAGTTACACTTGGGTAACCCCGCGGTAAATAAAAGGTTCTTTGAAGTTATCTGGTATTCGACTGATGATTACCTCCGGCCTGAAAACTCAAGATTATGACGGGGAGGGTACAGCCCGGGGAGGGTACAGTCCGGGGAGGGTACAGCCCGGGGCGCGGGGAGGGTACAGCCCGGGGCGCGGGGAGGGTACAGCCCGGGGCGCGGGGAGGGTACAGCCCGGGGCGCGGGGCGGGTACAGTCCGGGGCGCGGGGAGGGTACAGTCCGGGGCGCGGGGAGGGCACGGGGAGGGCACAGCCTGGGGCGCAGGGAAGGTACCGCCCGGGGGGTGGGGAGGGCACGGCCCGGGGCGCGGGGAGGGCACGGCCCGGGGCGCGGGGAGGGCACGGCCCGGGGCGCGGGGAGGGTACGGCCCGGGGCGCGGGGAGGGTACGGCCCGGGGCGCGGGCAGGGTACAGCCCGGGGCGCGGGCAGGGTACAGCCCGGGGCGCGGGCAGGGTACAGCCCGGGGCGCGGGGAGGGTACAGCCCGGGGCGCGGGGAGGGTACAGCCCGGGGCGCGGGGAGGGTACAGCCCGGGGCGCGGGGAGGGTACAGCCCGGGGCGCGGGGAGGGTACAGCCCGGGGCGCGGGGAGGGTACAGCCCGGGGCGCGGGGAGGGTACAGCCCGGGGCGCGGGGAGGGTACAGCCCGGGGCGCGGGGAGGGTACAGCCCGGGGCGCGGGGAGGGTACAGCCCGGGGCGCGGGGAGGGTACAGCCCGGGGCGCGGGGAGGGTACAGCCCGGGGCGCGGGGAGGGTACAGCCCGGGGCGCGGGGAGGGTACAGCCCGGGGCGCGGGGAGGGTACAGCCCGGGGCGCGGGGAGGGTACAGCCCGGGGCGCGGGGAGGGTACAGCCCGGGGCGCGGGGAGGGTACAGCCCGGGGCGCGGGGAGGGTACAGCCCGGGGCGCGGGGAGGGTACAGCCCGGGGCGCGGGGAGGGTACAGCCCGGGGCGCGGGGAGGGTACAGCTCGGGGCGCGGGGAGGGTACAGCCCGGGGCGCGGGGAGGGTACAGCCCGGGGCGCGGGGAGGGTACAGCCCGGGGCGCGGGGAGGGTACAGCCCGGGGCGCGGGGAGGGTACAGCTCGGGGCGCGGGGAGGGTACAGCCCGGGGCGCGGGGAGGGTACAGCCCGGGGCGCGGGGAGGGTACAGCCCGGGGCGCGGGGGAGGGTACAGCCCGGGGCGCGGGGAGGGTACAGCCCGGGGCGCGGGGAGGGTACAGCCCGGGGCGCGGGGAGGGTACAGCCCGGGGCGCGGGAAGGGTACAGCCCGGGGCGCGGGGAGGGTACAGCCCGCTGTACCCTCCCTGTATCAGAAAGAACTGTATCAGTTCTTTCAGCTGATAGCGAAGGGAGGAGTCCCCATGAGGATATTTGGGGAATTCGATCCAGAATTGGCAGGGTGGCAGGAAGCAGAGGGTGATGGGCGAGGGGTGTTTTTCTGACTGGAAGCCTGTCCAGTGGGGTCCAGCGGGGATCAGTGTCGGGGCCCTTGCTGTTTGTGGTTTATATAAATGATTCAGATATCAATGTCGGAGGGTTGATCCGGAAATTTGCGGATGATACGAAAATGGGTGAGGTGGCAAATAGTGAGGAGCCTTCAATTACAGGAGGGTATAGATGGGCGAAGGGGGGGCCGAGCAGGGGGGAGGGGGGCCGAGCAGGGGGGAGGGGGGGACGAGCAAGGGGGAGGGGAGGCCGAGCAGGGGGGAGGGGAGGCCGAGCAGGGGGGAATGGAGGCCGAGCAGGGGGGAGGGGAGGCCGAGCAGGGGGGAGGGGGGGCCCGAGCAGGGGGGTTGGGGGCCGAGCAGGGGGGTTGGGGCCGAGTAGGGGGGGAGGGGGGGCCGAGTAGGGGGGGACGGGGGGCCGAGCAGGGGGGGACGGGGGGCCGAGCAGGTGGGGAGGGGGGGCCGAGCAGCTGGGAGGGGGGGCCGAGCAGTGGGGAGGGGGGGGCCGAGCAGTGGGGAGGGGGGGCCGAGCAGTGGGGAGGGGGGGCCGAGCAGTGGGGAGGGGGGGCCGAGCAGTGGGGAGGGGGGGCCGAGCAGTGGGGGAGGGGGGGCCGAGCAGTGGGGAGGGGGGGGGCCGAGCAGTGGGGGGAGGGGGGGGCCGAGCAGGGGGGAGGGGGG